>NC_044907.1:80019034-80168070 GCF_001633185.2 Quercus lobata
ATGGCATTGCCGAAATAGGAGGGGAAATTTTTTTTTACCCTCCTATTTCGGCAATGCCATTGCCACATTCCACTTTTTTTTTTTTAAAGAAATGATATGTGCACACAATTTTTACAATATATTTACAACAAATTTTAAGTGGCAGGTTGTTATTGTTGGATTAAAAAAGTAATCTCAGTATTAAATTCAAATTTTAACTAATAATAACTAATTACCTGTAATTTGTTATGAAAATATTGTAAAAATTATGTGCATATATCATTTCTTAAAAAAAAAAAAAAAAAAAGTGAAATGTGGCAATGGCATTGCCGAAATAGGAGGGAAAAAAAATAAAAAATTTTCCCTCCTATTTCGGTGATGGTGTTGCCGAAAATCAAAAATTTCTCTCTCCTACTTTTGTTGAATTTCGGCAATGGTATTGCCGAAATTCACTCTCTTTCCTCAGATTCCTAAATAAGTTGAAACAGTACCTATAACACAAATTAACTTCAAATTTAGCAATATTCAGCCAAAAGACTCTTTGTTGATAATTACAGAAACACTTTTTGTGTGTGCCTAATACTACTACAATACTCAGATCATATTCCATGAACATCTAGATACACCTAAAAATGAGCCGCCAAATAAGAAAAATAAGATTGCAGATCGGAGCATGTGATCTTAGAGAGGGCTTAAAAGGCAAATCAAAATGGGAAAGGATTTAAGGTTGAGGGACAAGTAGAAAGCGACTTGTTAACTTATTATTTGGGGTTACATAGCTTGGCGAAGTCATCAATTATGCTTCCAAGATTTATATTCGGTCAAGTGTGAGGGAAAAAAAACGTGCCCAAATAAGAAGAATATCCAGTATACCTAATTGATTAAGTTCTTTATCTAATATAAAACGCTTTAAATTAAATTTCATTTTCATACAGATTGGAAGGTTTACCAATTAATAGAGAAAAATTTTCCTCTCTCATTAGGTAGGGAAGAAGAAGAATAAAAAGGTTTTGTGGGAGAGAAATCTTATAGAACAATGAAAGATAGGTCCGATTTTCAAAAAAACAAGGAAAAAAAGTAATTAAGATATAAGTGGACAACTACCATGAATATTGTTATTATAACTCAGTCACATTGCATGTTATCATTTATGAAAAGAATTGGGGTTTAAATCTCTCATCTTCGTTAGAAGAAGTGGATTGGAGGACAAAAGAGTCATTTTGCATTGGTATAGATCGACTTACTAAACAGTCCTCCATTGGGTTTAGAACATAGATGAAACCAACGAACCCATGCAATTTAGAGCACGTCAAGACTTGCTAAACAGTCCTCCATTGGGTTTAGAACATAGATGAGACCAATTAACCCATGCAATTTAAAGCATGTCAATTGCCACATTGCTATTTAGTTTGAACTTGTGGTAATTGCTACAAACCATATGTGCGTAAACACAGCATTGCCAGTGGCATGGGCTGACCCGTTAATGCTCCGCCAGTCTAATCCAATGATAAAAGGCTCTTCACTCTTGAGACCCAAAATGAAAAAGGCCCAAAGATTCATGGCTGAGGGTGGTTGATAACACAAGACTCTTCACCCTGTAATATATAGAACCCCACTCTTTAGCTAACTACCAATATGGATGAAAAATCATTGTTTGTGCACTTTTATGTTTTAAATTCTTTCTAATTGCACCTCCCTCTAAAAGTATAATGGCTGAAAAGCATCTCAAAGTCTATCACTCAATCATCAATGAAGTTACCAATTTAAAGTTTTGAACAAACAATAGGTCGCAATGATTTCTACTTACGAATATTACTAACATAGAACGATTACCATATAACTTTAGAAGACTAAGAAACCAAATTCCATCCCAATTTGTAAAAGTATAACTAGTAACAGGTTCGGCTAAAATGAGTTTGTCCACTTGTCCAACCTACATATTTTTCATGCTTCTTTAACTGCTTAAAGTCAAGGACAACTGCCACCATATATATACCAGCTAGAGTTGCAGATTTCAGAGACAAAGCAAGAACCACGCCACTTCTTTCTTTTAGTTCAGACATAGAAAAATTACTTCAAAATGATTTTTTGACACTAAAACTGTTTCTTGGGCTTTTTCTTGGGGGTGTTATAGTCTGGGTTTCTTTACATTTATAAGATATGACCATTGACAGGCCCAAAGAAGGTGAATGAGTGACACAAAATAATTACTCAATTACATGGGTGGGTTTGTTTTTTCGTATTCCCTCAGCCAACTCAACTGTCTCTCCTCCTAAAGAATCGAAAGAAACATGAATATGTTTCCACTCATTATATCGGAATAAATCTGTACAGAACATATATGTCTCTTTAGGGAAGTGCATTTACCTTTTTTCATGCCTCTCTCAGAGTATTGTTGAGGGCGTGTTTTCCACGATTATGGGCCGTAAAAATCTAATACCACAATCTTTTTTATCACAATTTTGTCACAACTATAATATGGCAAACTGTGAGTGGTAGAAAAAAAAAAAATGAAAATATGAGTCCATATGAAAATAATAGGCCACTATTAATAGTCTACCATGTTAAAGTTGTGACAAAAAGAATTGTGGTCCTAGAAGGCCAGAACCACTCTCTAGGGCCTATAAAAATGCTTATAGACAAAGCCCACAAGGTCCAATGCTAATCCATAAAGAATTTACCGTTGACCTTATTTTTGTATTACCATTTGTTATGTGGACAAGCCCACATGTAAAAGGAAGAACCTAACAAAAAGGATAATTAGGAGAAGTGGATTAGAGAACAAAAGAGTCATTTTACATCGGTATGGACTTACTAAACAGTCCCCCATTGGGATTGGAACACCAATGAGACTAATGAACCCATGTTATGTGCAAAGTGCAACACACGGTTACTCATAGAAGAACCAAATACATGTTGAATTGAAATATATCACCCAAACACACATTTATGAGGGTTAACCAGTTATAAAATATCTATTAAATTCAATAAATTGGGAAGTGAGGTTTCCTTTCAGAGAAGCAATTTTTGTGGCCTTTGGCTAGCTAATTGCCTGGTGTCAGAGGAAAAAATAGTGGCCTCACTCGTCAAAGTAAGCAAAACCTAATATCCAACAAATACAACAATTTTCTTACACTATCATAAGGAGTCTTACACTATGCTGCATCTTCCAACACATTCAGCAGGTGGTTCAATACACTTCCATGAGTTTCTAAGTGCACAAAACAAAAACAAAAGCGTTTCCTTTCTCCTTCATCCCATTAATCCCAATTATCCTTGTTCCAAAGTTAACATCATGATTTATCTAAGTTTTTGTGAGCTAGCCATACCATTCTCCCTTAATTTACTAAATATCTCACAAAGAGAATTTGGTGTAAATTATCTTTCTTGTATTTTCATCCTCTATTATGATAGGAGACAAAACCCAGGTATTGTTGCTGCCATCCACACTTGCCAGTGTCAATCCATAGGACTTGACGTATGACACATACATGATTTTTTTTTGTAAAGAGAGAAGTATGAGTTGCTAACAACTGTATTATAAGATAAGTATCTAATACCTCTCTCTCTCTTGATCATTTATTTGTATGAGTTTGATGCTATATATATATATATATATATATTTATTTATTTGGGCATAGACAAATATATTTGTTTAACATGGGCAAATATTGCTTAGCCAAACATATTTCTCACAATTAGAGCATTCATAGCAATGCTCTTAAAATAGTTTTTAAGTTACTCAATATTTTATAACTCTAAACACACAAAAACACCTCACAGTAATGTTGTTAAACTTAAAATATTTTACTAACTTGCTATAGTGAGCTGTTAGTAGTAACAACTCACTGTAGCAAGTTGCTACAAATATTAAATTATTTTATCTTTCTTCTTTTATTATTAAATTAGTTTTTTTCTCTTTCTTTCTTTCTCTCTCTCTCTCTCAAGTCTATCCATGTATAGTATTTATTATATTTATTTTATTTGTTTGTTTATATTATGTTAATGTGTTGTTTGTTAAAATAATAATTTTGATTTTAGGTGTATTGTTAAGTGAGTTGTTAAAATAGATAAAATAGGTTTTTGAGTTGCTAAAAGCTATATTTTTTTAGAAACTTGCTATGAATACTCTTATTTGTACATGCCTCATAGTTAAACTGCCTACACATAATTACACTTCTTTTTTTTTTACCATTAATTTGTTATCCCTATCACTCATTATATTACGAGGAGAAAACTCAACAGTAGTGACCAACTGAACCCATTGGCATGAGTACTAAACTTGACTACTGGCCCCAAAGAAGCTGGGTCTAGCTGCTAACCTATCAAAAAGTGACTCATGCTATCATGGCCACAAAAAGACCTCAAACAAGTATCAAATGCGATTTGAGCAACAGTAATCTTTTTCTTTTGCCTCTTCCGGTGTCATACCCACATTGTCCGTGGGTCTAACGAATTTTGGGTCCTCTGAAGAGTCCCTGAAGCCCTCTCTTATTAGTGTTTTAGATTTTATCAAGTTAGATTTTGTTACATAGAGACAACGTTATGAAATCACATTTATTAAAAAAAAAAAAAAAAAAATCTCTAACGTGGCAAAAACAATAATGTGATTTCATGGTGTACGGTGTACCAAGTGTGCACTCTCTCTCTCAGTTAGGATCTGAAAGAAAGTAAGAATATGGAACCCTAAACGATATGTATATATAGGTTTTTTTGTTTTGGTTGTTTTGTTTTTGTTTAAATAGAGAATTGAGATGTGTATATACTGTATATACATAATAGAAGTGTTGCACCCAAAAACCTAAAACCCTTTAAGAAGTAGAGGCGGTTATAGAATACAACTCCGGATGTAATTAGAGGAGAACTAGCTAGTACTAGTTGGAATAGGATTGTCCAATTCGAAATAACCCGTGTAGTAGTAGTATATATAAATAAGAACCCAATAGGCAATATGTACCACAACACAAGCATATAATTTTAGAGGTTTTAAGGGAGAAGTATACCGATGAACAGTATGCCTTCCATGTTTCCACCACCATGGCTAACTTTGATTTTAGATTCTAAATTCTATGAGAATTGTGACGAACACGAAGGTACACTCTGTAATTTCTTCTGTATAGACTGCAGCGAAGTATTTTGTGAAAGTTGCAAACAAGAGCATGATGATGAAGGCCACAAAGTTCTCCAAGTAAGTTTTTTTTTTTCGATAATGGTGGTTACTTCTTTTATATATATTATATATAATCCCAATTTCTTGTTGTCATATATCTTACTACTAAGTTTTTTTTAGGTTTACAAAGCTTCACGTCACAATGCCCTTCGAGTTATAAATATATTTGAATTATTGGATATTTCCGATATACAAAAATATAGTTTTAATGGCTTTAAAGTAGTTTTTCTTCGCTCAAGAAACAAATTGGATAAATGTCGAGCCAATGCTACTTACAAGTGTCAAGTATGTGGATATGAACTATTGGATTTATCCAAATTTTTTTCAAGAGGGTCATTCAAGTTTTGCTCACTCGCATGCAAGGTGAGATATATGTATATTTTTTAATTTATAATTACCTTTCAATACTCTGTTTTGTAATTTGATATACATGTTCGAAAAGATTTCTCACTAGTACATATAATTTGATTATAGGTGAAAGATACAATGATATCAAAAGGAGATATTTCCAATGAGATGATATCTTTGGCAACTAATAGGAGTGATGAACCTTGTCAATGTAATCCGAAAAGACGTAGAAAAGGGATACCTATTAGGTCTCATTTCTTCTAGATTTTCCTAATGTCATATTCTATTATTGTGTAATATTACCAATAAGAGTGTGTAAAGACTGAAGCAAGTTTTTCATCCTTCTAGCAAAGTAGAAAGCATGTATTTTTCTTATGTAATGGTTATTTTTATTATGTTTTGAAGTTAGAGAGGAGTCCAAATCTTCTGTCCCACTTTTCCTGCTCCACCCTATACTCCACCAATAAAAACTTGCCACATGTTCACTTAATTAATTAATTACTACCATTAATTAATAATGGTAGTATTAATAAGTCAATAATGGTAATATTTAATTAGTTAGGTGAACATGTGGCAAGTTTTTATTGGTGGAGCAGAAAGTGGAGCAGGAAAAATGGGACAGAAGATTTGGACTCGTTAGAGAGGGACTTAATTGATATATTGAGATTGTCTATGAGGTACAGTTTGTGAGAAATAATTAATATTTCAATTATGTGGAGAGAACATGCTCCTTGGTTCTGGTATCACTTCACATGATATTTGATAAAAGTTGAACAATTCGAGTATTGATACTTCAACAAGTGTATTATACCCATAATAATAGCCCCATCAAAGCCCTGATGGTCATGACAACGCCACACGCCACATTTGTTTAGTGACTTCTTTCTCTGCTTTTCTTTTTCTTTTTTGCTTGCAAATAAAAATAAGTAAAAGAAACAAAGGAATTGAGCCGATGAAGTCACCTCAAAAAATAATATTTAAGTTTAAAGAAAAATAATTTAAAAGAGAGATTTTCAAAGCAATTTGTTTCACTTGCAGCTGATATTGAACGAGTAGTGAGAAGTCTGATCTTACAAAAGTAACATTGGAAAAGGTCGGAACGTCAAAAATAACTTCATTGTTCTTTGGATGCTAGGTACACAAAATTAGGATTGCTAATCCACCGGTAGAAATAAGTTTTGCCCCGCTAAATTTATAAAGAAAACTGTAAAGAATTGCATCTAGGGAAAGGAGATGTAGAAAATGGGAACCAAAAAAAATAGAAAAATATACATTATAAGAAAATCACAAAATTTTTGGAAGACAATAAAATTACTAAGCAGTCAAGACTTTACTTCTCTTGGTCTTTGCCTTCCCTTTTTTCTTTTGCTTCTTATGTTGTTCATATAGCTGTAGGTATAATGTTGTGCGATCTAACTCGCTCCTCAATCGTTCGTTCTCCTTAATGTCACGAAGGAGATTGAAATGTGTTGAAAGTTTCTTTCTAACCTCATCCTCATCGATTGAACTAGCGTCTGGAATAGGCTCAATAGAAGCTGATTTGGAAGACCCACTTCCTTTTTTCCTCTTGTTATTCAATTTCATACTCTCATTATGTGGCTTGAAGGATTCACGTTCAAGTGACAAGTCCATGAAAGCTTGTTGAGGAGAGACGATAGATAGATGAACTTGGTTTTGAGCAGAGCTCATACTTGAAATGTTTGAAGCCATTGTTGAGACTGTTGGGTGATAGTGCTTAGATAGTAGATTGAGTTCCCAAAGGACTGAAGCAAGAGCACCACTTAAATTGGGGTCTGAGGCATATGGCTGAAATTTCTGCACAACAGACAGAGAAAGAGAAGGAAAATTTCAGGTTAGTTATTGAATTCCCAAAGGAATGAAGCAGAGCACCACTTTAATAAAATGACACAAGCTCATGGAAGCGAGCTAAATTCCAAACCACAGGTATATATTATAGTCCATCCAAGGACAACTTTTATGTAGACAAATATACCTTTCTAAATAATATCTTTAAAAATATATATATAAATATATATATATATATATATATAGTGCAACTATCAACATGAATGTGTAATAATCCTGTTGTTGTAGGCATTAAAGCACACTGAAAATGTTCCATCTCATTTTAAAAGGCCTCTTGATGAACTCAATGTTTTTTTATAAGTCTCTTGATGAACTAAATGTGTCTCACAGTTAGTAGAGCATGTGAAAAAAATTTAATTAAAAAAATGAGTGAATTCTCATGCATTACAAACAATCAAGGTGGAGCAGAGGTTAGAAATAAAAAACACAACAATGTGCATATTTTCTCATTGCACAAGAATTGCCAAGAACTTACCGCAATGATACCTGAAACAGAACCACCTCCAGCATCATTTTCTAACAGATTCCGGCATTTGATATTCTTCTGAAGAAGATGCTTTAATGTAACCAAGGCTGCAAAGTCCCAAAGAAGAACCAGATAAATAAAAGAGAAGCATACCAACAGGTTTTTGATAACTAATTAGGTAACTGCACATAAATAATATACCAGCCATGGACTCAGCAGATCCAAAGCATAACGAAAATGTGGCCAAGCGTTTTACAAAACCAGCAGCCTTTTGCATGTCATGCTGTCTATCCTCACACAACATCAGCTTTAGAGCTTCAGCTAACACTTCACCCCGGTCTCTGATCCACAAACCCAAAAAAAAAAAAATATAAAAATAAATACATTGCATCTCCCTTGCGTGCAGCCACTATTTGGAGAGAGAGAGAGAGAGAGATGTTAAATACAACTGAAGGAATGAAAAAGAGAAATAACACACTTAAAACCCAACCCAAAAGAAGATGGAAGGAAACAAATCAGACCAACCCCAAAAGAGAAACAGAAAATGTTATGCTGCACATCTGGTAATAAATTTACAGTAAAGGTTTCAATAGTTGCCTGACTTGAACTGGACAGAGCAAAGCACTTGTGTCCACAAGTATTCAATATGCACATCTAGGAAAGAGAAGGGAGGAGGGGCGAATTCGTGTGTGAGTGAGAAAGAGAGGGCTGGATCCATGTATGGTAAAAAAGGATGACTTAACTGACTCCATTTGGAGAAAACAAGAGAGAGAGAGAGAGAACATGCACATTAATAAAGGATATGCAGGTCAGGAAATATCAATACACATGTACAAATTAAACTTACAACAGATAAAGACAAAGTATCCATTGTCCAATAGTATGGTGCACATGAATGCATAAATGTCGTAGTTACGAATTATTCTTTCATGTCAGATAAATCAGTTTAAACAGAAACTCTCATTTAGATCAAAGGTCGTTTTTTTATCTAAGAAAATAGGGCTGCGGACTCTCCCCAAGAGACTATAATAAGCTAAAGCAGGTGGACAAGGCTGTTTCAGAAAGCTCTTGCAGATAAGCAGATAAGCATACAAGTTATAATATAATATAAAATAAAATAGAATAAAATAAAAGACAACATTTCCTGATAGGTAGCAGTAGAGAATATATGTTTCCAAAGCAAGGTTTTCGAATCAGCACAATCGCTACTAACCTTCCAGGGCTGTACTCAAGCATAATATTGTAAAGCTGAACAAAGAATTCATGTAAATCAACATTCAAGGCATCAAGATTGCTCCTCATCACTCTAAAAGCAATGATGCAGCACTGGAGGCGCTCAGATACAGTCAAATATTTCGAATTTTTCTGTGAACAATTGCCAGAGTTGCCACTGCCAGAAGCAAGCTTTCTAAGATAAATCATAAGATCGCCCATAAAATCTAAGTCAATTAAATGCGAGAATTTTCCTAATCCTTTCAGACATGGAGAGAGCAGTGGGTGGGACCCAGATGCACCAGAATCTGAATTAGCAATCTCTTCCTGGCTGAGAAATAAAATAAGGAAAATATTTAGTAAGTCTAACTCCAATTTAACTTTTTGATACAAATTATCAACAAAAAAAAAGTATATCTGAACAAAAACCTCTAAGAAAAAAAAAAAAAAAAAAAAACAAACAAACAAATATTATGACCTGGTGCTAATCTGAGTATATAGGAGAACTCAATTCAATGCATAAACAGTTTTCATGGAATTAAGCATTCGTCCAGACTCCAGACATTATTTTCCAATCACCTATCTCTGAACAGTTTCAATCTATAGAACCAAGTCCAAAATTTTAAAACCTACTTGCACTCACGCAGATCATATTGAAAATGGATTCAATATGTAGCAACTATAATGTCTTAGATGTGAACATAATTAATTATAGATAAAATAATCAGGAAGATGGTATCAACATAAAATTGCCTACAGGTAAAACAGTTAGAAAGATGGCAACTAAGAAGATACCAATACCAGATTACAAGAAAAATTTTACTATATCAGAGAGCAGTAATACAAAAAGTTCAGGATAAGGTACATATTATTTGCATGCTCGTATCTATAAATACATAGCATTTCAGATTTTAATTGTTTGAAAATAGAGCAGGCAAGAGAAAATCAAAACTGCTTGCTTGTTGTCCAACCTAGAGGCAACTTAAGAACAATTACCCTGTCTCTAAAGAAGAGTCAAAGCAACAAAAGATAAAACCTACTAAAATCAAGCCAGTGAAAAGTCAACTTTCATAGGATTTTCTACACTACAGATTTTCATATGAACCATTATAACAATCATATCAAGCAATATCATTATTCAAACAAAAAAAGGACCACAACCAATTTCATGCCCATTTTCACAACCATCCAATGTGACTAATTGTGAGTGGTCGGAAAAACGTGGCAAGTCCATGTGAAAGTAACAAGCAACCAGTTACAGTCTGCCACATAGGATGGTTGTGAAAATGAGTGTGGAATTGGTTGTGGTCTTAGAATAACTCTTAGTCAGCATATGATTCTGCAAGGTCAAACAAAAGCCCAAGACTAAATTATACCCAAAGGTGACAAAAGCAGCAGTAGAAGTGAGCATCAATTTCCAGAATCATCTTCAAACACCTAAAATTGTGATAGAAGTTCACTTACATGCATAAAATGTGTACAACAGCCAATGCAAATCAACTATTTCCGAGATATAAACATGCAACAAATAAGAACTAAGGCAATTGGATAGATGGTTAGTTGCCTAGACTCTGAAGCATAAGGCAGAGCTAAATTCTCATTTAATGACTGATCTGCCATATGCAAAACATGAGCCAAATTGAAAGTGGATCTGCCCTCTCTGGCCCCAATTATGCAAGTTAACCAATTAGCCTTTTACGGACAGGACAGATTGGACTACTAAATTCATATTATGTCTCTCTTTCTTGTAAAAACATGTGAACACACCTTGCAGATGTTGATTGCATGGTATGCTTCAAAATACGGAAATATGTCTCAAATACAGCAGAAAGCGTCTGTGTTTGCATCACCCTCCGCTCTGTAACATCAGGGGTAAAAGAAGCAGCCTTATAATCGGCAGCAACCTGTAAAAAAGCATCATGATGAACAAATCGAATAAGAAACATAAAAAACCAAGTAGACAATTATTCTCATGGATAAAGGAATACCTCCTCTCTCATCTTTGTCATCAACTCTTTCCTACTTTTCTTTTTATCACTGCCTGGCATTTGGCTTGGCTCCTCAAGATTCTTTCTTTTTTTATTTTTCTTGTTTTTGACTCTATTGTCCTCCTTTGCTGCTTTTTCTTGCCTCCGGAGATCCTCATCAAATGACAGAGACAAGAAAACCTGAAAAAAAGTGAAAACAATAAAAGTGATATAAAAAAGACAGGCAAAAAATCAGTGGGGATGAACTTATAGAATATAAATTGCAAAGATCAGTCAAAATGACAAGTCTCAATAGGGCTAGACATCAAAAGAGTCTTTAAGCACCTCTGTGACCCAAGATATCTTCTTTCACATTAGCTACTCATGGAGTCCAAATTTAGGTGACAACCAAAGATAAGGTATAAACAATCATATCATAAATCTAGTTTTTGTACAGCAACTGACAGTGTAAGTAGGATGCTGCTATACTTTCTACAAAGTCACTACCATCCAAATTTTGAATCAAACCAGATTTTGTTTCTCCTAGTAATTCACATCCAGGGTTGACTACAGCAAAAGAATCAATTAAAAATATAATAAAAATAAAATGAACTTGCACCTCAATGGAATCAGGGTGCAACTGGCAATTATGAGCTTTCACATGATCTGCAATCATTCGAACAGTCAGCACAGTAGCTTCACCACCATGTTTTCCCTCATTGGTAAAAAGTGACTTAGCTGTAGCACAGCAGAGTTTCCTGTCCAGTAGTAGACATTTTCAAAATGAGAATTTGAGAAAAAAACTAAATTCTCTATAAAAGGCAAATAAATATATGAAAACCTTATCACATCATCTGAGGAACCTATATTTCTGACAATAACACCTAGCAAGCTCTCCTGGAAGTTAAAGTGTGGAACTGCATCAAGCAAAGTACAGATACAGCGAACAGCAACATGCTGAAATGAAGGCTTCTTTTCTAACATTATCAACCACTGCAGGTATGCCTGTAAACATGAATTAGAAGAATAAACCCATTAAAACTTATCACAATGAACATTCAAGCCCTTCAGTTTTCAGACAATCCAAACAGGTAAGAAATATAAACATTCTGCAACATTGCCAATATATTCTAATTAAAATACCTTGCTGATGGAATCATGAAAGCGGCCAAATATGTCGAGCATGTAACAGTATTAAATTCCAATCTGTTATCAACTATTAAAAGAAATCAATCCACATTATGACATGGATTTAACTAGAAGTGCAGCTAAACCAAAAACCCTAGCTATCTAAACTCAATGGATTGCTCTCCTTTTATTCCTAAAACAGTTACCTAATGTGAGTCTCCATAACACAGAATTGATCAAACTTTACCACTATAAACGGATTGTATCATTGAATAAACCCACTGGTTTGTATCTTGAATAAACCCACCAAGCATAACAAGTGACTCCTGTGTGTAATTGGTATTGAATTTTGTTATTGCTGTTCTATACAAATTATCAGAATCTAATTTATTTATATTTTAAAAAAAGAAAAGAAAAAAAAGTGAAGTCTTAAAGTTTTTAGATAAAGTTTTACATTTAAAAAAAAAAAAACAAATTACAAGGAAAAAAAACAGTATAGCACTCGTCTATACATATAAAAATCTCAAGAACAAAAGTAAAATTAGTAAGAGAAAGCTAGGTGGACTTTAATTCTTTTTCTTTTTTGGCCCTTCTATACATTTCCGTCTACCCTTTTTCATTTTATGATAATCTTATTGTCTTCTACTTATCAGATACACAAACAAAAAAAACCTTTTTTTTGTAAGTAAAACAAATTCACACCCACACAGACCTTCTTTTAATAAGTAATTAAAATTTTTTTGAACTATAAGAACCAAAATTGTTTTACTGAAAAATCAGTTAAAAAAAAACCTAGACTCTTATATCTATGGAGTTTAAAACAATCATCAAGAACTTTATAAATCAGATCAAGTCTACAGGCACTCCATTTCTTCTTTAAGCACACACTATATTTTAATTAATGAAATCTGGTAAAAAAAAAAATTAATAATAAAGCTGCATGCTCTTGAAACTTTAATAACATCAATAGGTATAACAAAAGATTGTAATTTGTTTCATTAAAATTTTATACATTACAGCTCATGAAAAAAATTAAAAATATATGAGGCAGACAATTTATGAAAAACCAATTTATTGTTGTAACTTGTATATTATATCAGGGTAATATCTTTTATCAAAATGTTAAATATTTGAGGTCATGGAACAAGTTAAAATCAGATGAGGCAGAGAATTAATGACAAAACAATGTATTGGTATCAATTTTAGAATTAAGAAATGCCACAAAACCAGGAAAAAGAAAACCTTCCCATAAAAGCGAGCGACAAGATACATGATAAAATTCTAAAGAAAGAAACATATATAATAG
Source organism: Quercus lobata (assembly GCF_001633185.2). NCBI lineage: Eukaryota > Viridiplantae > Streptophyta > Magnoliopsida > Fagales > Fagaceae > Quercus > Quercus lobata. The sequence continues at coordinate 80,032,477 of NC_044907.1, forward strand.
CAAGCTTCCAAAATCCAATTTGGCATTAAGATTTGAATATAGTCAAAAGGAAGTGCACCAACCTTGTATGCAGATAGAAGAGTTGATTCATAGAACCGCATCTTCTTAACATCCTTAGAAACCTTCATTTCCAGCTCCTTTTCAGTAGGAAGCCTGATCCGATAGCTGTGATGCTCAAAAGAAAAAAAAAAAAAAAAAAAAAAAAAAAGTAAGAAACTAAAGCTTTAACATGAGGAGGGGGGGTGGGGTGGGGGGAGTAAATAAGATATACAATGTGCATTATAGACTAAAAGCATGGGTCCTACCCCGGGATGATGTCTTTAAAAACAGCCAACATGGATAGTACTCCAAGTTTGGCAATAGCATGATCATTATCTTTAGAAATTTGTAACATCTCCTTTAATGATTTAATATTCGGCTCTGGATTTGAAAGGAGTGCCATTCCCAGCTCTGCAAGTTTTTGCTTCTTACTTTCAAATGCTTCTTCAGCTGTGAGATCTTCTTTCACCTCAGCCTATGCAAGGAAACACAGATTGCTTTAAGGGATATGCAGAGCACAAATTCAAGAGAATTAGTCTGCATGCAGAGAAGCATATACACATCCTAAGATAGAAAGAATTATTGCTGATGTTTTCTTAAAGGGGAAGAACAATTGAAACAATTCTACAACTTTCACTCTTTAACAAAAATGTAGATTTAAGTATTGTCCAATAAACTGCAATTCTCTTATATATTAAGGATGCTAATGCATTCAGACAATGGAAGACTATGAAATGCAGTGAGAAAAAACATGGGTAACAAGTGACAACCATAGCTACAAAGTCAGTGCACGTGGTTTTCCTTGGCAATTGTCACAAATGTACTCATCACGCAGTTGCAAAACTTCAAAAAATAATTTCTTTCCTTTTTTGAAATAAATTTAAATCTCAGGTTATTCAATTTCCAATTGCTTCAGATATAGGGAGGAAAAAAAAGTTAAATTTTTTAATAACATCAGAAAGTGACTCCAGTTAGACAATACCAGCACCGCTGCTTGAGGGGTCTGTTGCACTTCTTCTACTTTCTCCAACTCCTTCCCTAGTTTCTTTGCCTCTTTCCTCTGCTTTTTAAGCTTTGCCCTCCTTTCTGGTTTTGTCAGCCTCACTATGCCTCTATCTGTGCTACCAGCTTCCTCGTCACCAAGTTCAGATAATGTAGATGTCTTCGTAACTGCATCACATAACAACAACACAAACCATTCAAACACATTATACAACTAAAGATCTTTCTTACAAACCGATAAGACACCACAATACAAATACACAAAGTGGGTCTCAAATCCACAAACTTCATCCTCCACCCCATTAATATAGAGGGAGAATATAGTTTTTGGAACTTCGCTCATTGGCACACGCACGCACACACACATGTAAAAAAGGCCAATAATAATCACAACATACGTGTTCGATAGTAGAGTTTTCCATCTAAGGTCTTAACAGGAAGGGCATCGACAGGATCAATCTGAACTCCGCTCTCCTCTTTTTCTTTCTGCAATGCCTTCTTCTTTAAGCGCTTCTCATACAAAGCCTCCAAAGCATCTTCTTTCGCATCAGCTACACGAGTAACATGCCTTCGCACATACAATAAAATTCATAAAAATCCACTACTCACATAACACAATCTTCACCCAAAAAAAATAATAATAATAATAACCCATCACACCCAGAGTTCTTGTGTATATATGTATGTAGGTATCATTATAATAATCCTTACCCAAAAAAAGGCTCAAATTTGAAATTCTAGTTTACAAACTCACACAATACAAAGCTCAATTTTTTATTTTTACCAACAGCCTTGTTGCTCAACTAGCAACTCCTAGCGTCTCAAACGGAAATGTGTAGGATTCAAATCCCCTCCAACTATTGAATTATTAAAAAAAAAAATAGTTTTTACCCTCTAATAGCTACATTTTATTTTATGTAATCACGTAGCAAAACCTAAGTAACACATTAGACTTTCTATAAAAAATACACAAATTCTCAATAAATTTCTTCTGAATTAACTACCAGAACAGAAATTTCAAAAATTCTCAAATATTTTCTACTCTCCAATAGCTATATATTTTCCACGCAATCACATCACTATAACTAAATTTACAAACTAAAAGCAAAAAAAAAAATCAAAATTTACCATTTCTATCATAATAACACATAAAAATACACATTTTCTCAATAAATTTCGTCTCTATCATCTACATGTGAAACTCTGAACATATCATTTTCCAGAATTTTACTTCAAAATACAGAGTGAAACGAAAGCGTTATCATCAATTTGTATTTGAAAAACCAGAGCGAGTGAAACGCAAAATACATTCTAGGTTATTATCAAAGCAAAACGACATCGTTTAGACAGAGAGAGAGAGAGAGAATATGTGTGTACGGACTTGGTGATAGATTGGGTGTCGAGGCGGGAAAATCCGAGAGCGTATTGGCGATTGTGTTGGACGAACTGTAAGTCCTCGTCGGAGACTTCGACTTCGTCGTCAGGTATCTCCGGCGGAAGCTCCGGCGGCAGAATAATCTTCTCGCTCTTCTTCCTCCCCATCGCTGTTTCACTGGTCACTGCTGCGTTGCTGTGGTTTTGGGGTTTTTGATTAGGGTTTTAGTTTAAGAGAGACACAGAGGAGAGAAGCGATTTTTTCCTTTTTCTTTTTGTGGGTTTCGGTTTTTTGTTCGAACCCTTTGTTTTGGGCTCAGTTGTAGACGTAATCGGCCCAACCCAACGGGCCCAAAGGTTTCTTTTTCTCTTTCATAAGCCTGCTGGTATTGTTGCCGTTTCACGTAAGGGTCATCAAATAGCCCATGACCCATGTGCTGGCCCAGCAGCCCGCTAGCCCACCAAGCTAATGGGCAGCCCAGCCAGGTAATATTGAAGCCCGTGGGTAGCCCAGTAACCCAATGGGACAGGCTATGGGTTGGTTTCTTTACCCATGGGCGTCCGGTGGGCCGGCCCGTTAGCCCAGCCCAGTAGCCCGACCCGTTAGCCTGACTCATTGCCCAAAATTTATAATAAAATAATTTGGGGGTTGGGTGGGTGAGGGATTGAACTTTAGACATTATAAAAACTTTAAGACCACACACCTAACCATTAAATACTTGGAATGATTGTGATACAATATGCATAATAAATATATATTTTGGTATTAGTCTAGTAGCTTTGATTTTTAAAACAAAGTTACTAAGATGATTATTGCCCTACCTCTGTGCATCTAGAAAGAAAGTCATTCTTTCCTTTGATAAATTCCAATTATTTCCTTACAAGTTACAATTATAGAAGAAATTCCTTAAAAAAAAAAAAAAAAAAAAAAAAAAAAAAAAAAAAAAGCTTAACATTGGTTGGAAGAAATTCTTTCCTTAATGAGTTGATATTTGATTCTTCATATATTTCCTTTAAAGAATTGATATATTATTCTTCAAATATTTCCTTTAAAAGTTTATATTTAATTCAATATACTTATTTATTCTTATCAATAAAAGTTAATTAATCTTATTTTAGTACCTTTTTAAGAGGTATGTCTTAGTATTTTTTTTAATAGAATCTTTTTAGTAGATTTAATTGTTCAATTTGATAGTTTGTAATAATATATAATTATAATTTTTTTGGTTAAACTTTTATAACCCCATTGAAGACCTGTTAAAAATGCCCATGGGTAGCCTATTAAACCCACCTCACTGGCCCAGCCCGCTAAAACCCAAATGGGTATTACCCATGGGTAGGGCCATGGGCTAGGGTTTTTCCATCCAGCCCAGCCCGACCCAGCCCATTGACTAATCAACAGCCCGTTAAGCCCAGCCCATTAGACCCATGGGCCAAGTAAAAACGGGTCAGGCTAGCCCGGCCCGGCCCATTGACGAGGCCTACGTTTCAGTTCTCTTCCGTTTTTACTTGAGGTTTGACTCTTTAAGGCTGCGTTTGGGATTTGAGAAACAATTAGCTTATTTTACCTCTTAAAATGGGTCCCATTGTATTGTTAAGTGAATCTCATTGCTCTAAAAGCTAACTTTTAGCCCCCATTTTTTTTTTACATACTTAAAAAAAAAAAAAAAAAAATCAATTTCAACAAAAAATTTTTAACTGGGAATTTTGATTTTATATATCTAGATAATTAAGAAGTTTGTGTTTATACGTGTAAAAGGGAGGTCCCTAATGCCTTTTACAATGACAAGACAATTCGGTGAGAATTTTTTTTTTTTTTAATAATTTTGTTTTACGTGTATATATATATATATATATATATATATATAGTACCTAAGTAAACTTCTTTTATTTTGTCCGTGAGCAGTAAAGTTGGCATCAACATTGATGGTTTCAAAAATTTAGTAATTTGGCACCTAAGTAAATCATTTTATCTATTTTACTATTTTATTTTACAAAATATCTAATATTGGTGGTTTTATTTTAGTATTTAATATAGTAAAATAATATAAACAACACAATAAAATAATATATCTATTACAATAAACAACAATCACCACTACTAACACAATAAAATAATATATCTTTTAATAAAATATTGTTTTATCTCTACTAATGCAATCCACTTTTGTTATATTTAGTTGATAAATTTAGAATTTTAACAATTTGCCTCCACCAATACTAATGCTTTTAATCTGTATTATGTAGTTTTGGTCATTTTATTGGCACTTGGAAATAAATTTCTAATATTTATTTCATTACAAAAAAAAAAAAAAAAAAAAAAAATCTAATTGTTTGGATATTAACTTCACTAGTAGATTTAGTTAGTGGATCAATAGAAATATAAAAACTGTAAATATATCTTTATAAATATAATTTTATTAAAAAATTAAATAAAATATTTTTTTAATAATTAAATATTCAAGGCCTCAATTTTAGTTCCACCTTAGGTCGCAAAATCTATTGAGCCGGCCCTGGACATCAGACATTTTGAAGTAGCCTTAAAATAACTAAGAGGTTGATTTGGCAATTGGTGTGCTGATTTGGCAATTGGTGTCTTGACTTACAAAATCACTTTGAAGACGAAGGTTTGAAGAGCAATTGCAACAAAATGTCAAAAACTAAGAGCTTAGATACAAGGCGAATTATATGTATTGGAGGTCTTGTAAGTTTCATTGTATCGCAACTTTTCCATAGTGGATTTGATGAGCTAGGCTAGACACCAGAGTGTTTCTCGGCAGGGCCGGCTCAATGAATTTGGGGGCCTTAGGCGAATACTTTAAACGAGGCCTTTTATTTAATTTAATTATAAATTCATATATTTTTTTAATTAAAATTTATTTTTCTTGCTTTTTTAGAGGCAAAATTACTAATTAAATTTTTGTATTCAAGTTCCGCTAACATTTCCTTTTCAATTGATAATATGGCTAATCCACTTAATCTTTCTTGTGACATAGTTGATCTTAAATATGATTTTATTAGTTTTAATTTTGAAAAACTTCTTTCTGCGGAAGCAACTGTAATAGGTATAGTTAGTAATATTCTAAAAGTAATACATGCATTTGGAAAAGATTCTAACTTCTTTATATAATTTAGTACATTAATTGGAGAGTTATCATTTATTTGCAAAACTTCTTTTAAAACTTTTAGTCCTGAAAATAAATCTAAGCCATCAATATCTGAATAAGTTTCATGTGTAAGAAAACATTCAAGATTAAGACAATTTTTTTTCAAACTATCATTATCTAGTGATTTTAGTTTTTCAAAATTAAATAAAAAACCAAAAATATTTTCATATATTTGAAATTGTTCAAACCTACTTTCAATTGAAGAAATAGCTTGATCTACTATATATAAAAAATAATTAATTTTAAAATATTCTTCAGCGGATTGTGTTGTCTCATCATTGACATTCTCATCAAATTGTTTCTTCCTACGAATTATACGTTTTTCACGAAATATAGGCTCTATTTCCATTTTGGTTGCAATTTCTTTGGATGAATTCATAGCAGATGTAAATCCATCTTCTCTATATTTTTTTAGAAAAGACATGAGACCTTTTAATTGATCTATAGCAATATCAATATGCATGTCTTTCGATTGTAAATTTTTACTAACAGAGTTAGCAGCAAATAATATGTCATACCAAATAGTCATAACTAGCAAAAACTCAAAACTTTCAATCTCATATGTTGCTAAACAATTAGCTTCACTTTTTGTTTTTGGATCTTCACTTGTGTTTGCCAATTGTAACAAAGCATCTCTTATTTCTAGAACTTGAAATTTTATTGCTTTTACACTTTCAATTCGACTTTCCCAATGTGTTTGTGACAATGGCTTAAGAGTTAAACCTGTCACATTATCTTGTAAAATTTTCCATCGCTTTGTGGAAGAAGAAAATAGTGTGTATATACGTTGTACTACTCCAAAAAAAGATATAACTTTAGGACAAGAATTAGCCATATCACATAAGACAAGATTGAGATTATGACAACCACATGGTGTGTAAAATGCTTTAGGATTTATATCAAGAATTCTTTTTTATACCCCTTGATTTTTTCCTTTCATATTAGACCCATTATCATATCCTTGTCCACGTACATCATTAATATCAAGTTCAAGATTTTCTATTGCACTTATAATTTCATTGAAAAGACCTTTTCCAGAAGTATCATCTACCTTTAAAAATTCCACAAAATGTTCATCTATTTTTATCTGACTTACTGAAATATCCACACATCTTAGTATGAGAGTCATTTGTTCTCGATGACTTATATCGGGGGTACAATTAAGTATAATTGAAAAGTATTTTGCTTCTTTAATCTTTTTTATAATTTTACTTTTAATTTCATTTGCTAATAATTGTATCACTTCATTTTGTATATTATGTCCAAGATAATGATTATGGATTGCACCATGTTGAATACGTTGAACATGTTCTTGCATTATTGGATCAAATTCTGCAATCATTTCAATTATACTTAAAAAATTTCCGTTATTTTCTTGATAGATCTTTTCATTTTTTCCTCGGAATGCCAAATTATTTTTACCAAGATTTTTTACCACCGCTATTATTCTTAATAACACTTTTTTCCAATGATCTTTCTCTTTCTTAATTTGTTCTTGGACATTTTTATCAATTGTTTTATTCTTCAATAATCTTAGTTCTAAATCAATCCATGTATTCATATTAGTAATATGCTCATTGGTTGTTTCGTGATTTTTAAGAATAGAACTAATATTTTTCCAATCCTTAGTTCCTCCATTAGCTAGTTGATTTGTATTAGATTTTGAATTAAACAACTTGCAACAAAAACAAAATACTTTATCTAGATCTTTCGAATACACTAACCATTTTCTGTCATGTTTCTCTCCATTTGGTAATTTTCGAATATAATGCGTAGTAGAAAAATGTCTAGAGTTCTTATCTATAGGAAAGTTTAGATCATCAACTCTTATTGGACCATTTTCTACTAACAAATCTCTTAATTTTATATCAATAGTTTTCCATTGACTTGGATCAAAAATATTTGTAGGAATATAATTAGGTTGATCATTAATATTTTCACTCTCCTCTAAATTATTTTGAGCTTCATTATCAAGAATGGTGACATTACATGTTTGAACATTATCATGATTATATTCATTATTATCATTTTTTTGTATATTTTCATTATCTTCCCACTCTTTTTGATGAATTTCTTGTTCATTTATGAAACCTTCACTCAAATTTTCTACAAAATTTTGTTTTTTACTAGTAATAAATTTGTCCATAGCTCCTTTTTGAGATTCAATTAATTCTTCTCTGTCTTTTTTTTTTTAGTTTTTCATATCCAGATGGATATTTTCTAGTAGACATTTGTAATTAAAAAATATTTATGAATAAATGAAACACAATCTATAATAAAAAAAAAACAACAATTTAACTAGAATAATATAAATTTAACGTATAAAACAATAGAACCTGGTTTATCAAAAGCACAATTGTAGCTCTACTTAATATGATCACTTTACAATTTAAACCTGCACAAAAAAAAAATTAAAATTAATATTAATACAAAGTAAATTATTCTAAATTTATAATTTTGTTATCACTTATCAATACTCTTTTTTTTTTTTTTTGTGTAGCATTAAACCTATTTTTTAGCAAAAGATTGAATCTACTAAGATCAACCCACTAGCAACATGTGTAAGACCCAACTTGATCCACACTAAAACTAAGACTAAGCCTAGAGCCCACTATCCCTCATGGTTCCATCCCACTAAATCTGATTTCTTAAAAAAAAAAAATTAAAAAAGGTATAAAGCCAAAAAGAAGAATAGAACAAAACGTGTAAAGCCAAAAGCAAAAGCAAAACAATACCTGATTTCTTAAAATAAAAAAAAAACGTGTAAAGCCAAAAAGAAGAATAAAACAAAACGTGTAAAGCCAAAAGCTAAAGCCAAGTTCTATCCCTCTGCCTTATCAAAAGCTAGAGCCCACTATCCCTCTGCCTTAGTCTTTCTTTTAATGTATCCGTTTGACCAAAAAAAAAAAAGCTAAAGCAAAACAATACTTTACATCTTTAAGGGGTCATCTGGACCATTCCATAGAAAATAGGCTTCTAGAGAAATCTGTAGCCAAAAAGAAAGAGCAAAAACCCAGCAGCTCCTCTTCCTCTTCAAAAAAAAAAAAAAAAACTCAGACACCCATCAGCTGAAAGAAGATCTAAAGCCAAAAAGAAAGAGTAAAACCCAGCAGCTCCTCTTCAAAAAAAAAAAAACTCAAACACCCAGCAGCTGAAGAAGACGAAAGAGGCAAAGGAAGAGAAAGCAAAAAAGAACCTGAAATGAAGCTCTGTGAACACACCAAGTCTATTGCTAACACCGATTGATGAGTAAGTTAACTAAAAACAGTGTTTTTTTTTTTAGAATCAAGATGGAGAGAGAGTTAGAGAGTGAGAGTTTTTTTTTTCTTCTTTCTTTTCTCTGCCTTTTCTTATCTGTTTCTTCTTTCTGCGGTTTTGCCTATAAGCTAAAGATTTCTGCCTTTTGCAATCTTTTCTTCTGCAAGCAAAAGATTTGGGGATGGGAATAGTGTCACTTCAGTGTGAGAAACGGCTATTGGGATTAGCCTTCACGTCAGTTCACAGGCCTCTTTTTTTTTTTTTTTTTTTTTTTTTTTTTTTTTTTATGGGAGTTGGGATTAGCCTTCAATCTTCACGGGCTCTTTTTTTTTTTTTTTTTTGCCTTCATGTTAGGTTCAGAGTGAGAAAAGGGGCCATTTAAAAAAAAATGAGAAATTAATATTATATAATATGTTATATTACTATTTGGGGGCCCTCTTAGAAGTTGGGGCCTTAGGCGGTTGCCTAAATCGCCTATAGCTTCAGCCGCCCTGTTTCTCGGTTGTTTTATCACTTTGTGAACAATTCCTCGTCTTTTTTTGTGTGATTTTTCCTGTTATGATTGCTTTTATTGTTTTGTCCATATAACAAATGAAATTAACTAATTAACTACTTGAATTGAATTTGTTTAATTGATAATAAAAAAATGGTAGTAAATTGTTGAACATAACTTTCATACTTTGTTCAGTCATCATTAGTTGCATTGGTGATGTTATGACCACCTCGAACTTGAATAGCTCCACTTTTTTTTTTTTAATCTGCGATGTTCATTAAAGGAAAAGAACACAAACGAGACAACTACCTACAGGCAGGGACAAGAGCTTCCGGTAGATTGTCTTTATTGAAACAAAGAGGTTCTTTGGCTCTAGGAGACAGCTTTGCAGCTGCATGGGCAGCCACATTACTATTTCGCTTAACCCAACGAAACAAACATCCTAAGAAGCTAGTCTTAAAGTCTAAAATACTGCTAATAATATTAACAATGGACCAGTCAGGAATTGCATTTTCTAAAGCCAGAGGATCAATACAGTTTTTTGCATCTCCTTCTATGATGATGTGGTTCCAATACTCCTGATGTGCAAGCTGGACAGCCCAGAGAATGGCAGAGGCTTTGGCTACTAGTGGGGGACAACATATATGGAGTTTAGTCCAAACTTTAATAACACCCACTACTATTTCTGGCAACAACTGCTAGAGCAGATGATGATTCAGAGAGTGCTGCATCAACGTTCAGCTTGATCCAGACAAGAGGAGGAGCTTCCCAGGTGGCAGTAGGAGGAGTTGGGGTGTGGGAGACATTTTCCTTTGCACACAGCTGAAAACTCTTATAGCTTATACCGTACTCGCCTGATGGACTCTTCTATATTTATTTCTACACTTTGGTTTAGAACTTGATTTCTTAGGTACCAAATCTCATTAATTACAAAGGTCATATTTAGGGGAATAAGCCATTCACCATTTGTTGGGCATGAAGTTTTGGAGGGTTAGGAATGATTTTGATATCTTCACAGTTGTGTAAATGATGACCTTCTGATCTGAAGCCCCAACAACCTAAGTACCATATTGCTCTGGCTATTGGGCATTTGAAGAACGTGTGTGGTCCTGTTTCATTATCTTGGTTGCACAAAACACATGTAGGGTCAATTGAACCAATTCTTTGGATCAAATTTTCCTTTAAAGGAGGAAGTGCATTAGAGCTGATTCTCCATAGCAACATCTTAACCCTCTCCAGAGCTCTTACCCTATGTTTGGAAGTTTTGAGAGAGAGGAGAGTAAATGGGAGTAGAGGGAAGGAGAGTAGTGGAGAGGAGAGTAGATGAGAATGGTTATCCTCCACCTTTTTTGGATGTTTTTAAAATTAAGTAAGGGGGAGGGGAATAATTAGTGTTTTTATTTGTAATTTTGTTAATATGGTAAGGATAAATTTGATAATTTATTTGGTCAAGTATTTTTATGCTCCATTCTCCCTCCAAATCTCTCCAATTTGGGGGAATTAAAAATGAGGGGTTGGAAGTAGTTCAAACCCCTCCAAATCCATCTCCCTCATTCCTTAAAAAACATCCAAACAAGGTATTTAAATTACTCTCCCTCCTTCTACTAAACTCCCCCTCCTTCCCCCAACATCCAAACATAGCATTAGGTTCCACAGCTTGGTCCAAGGAATATCAATATTGTTGTGAATTTGTACAGTGAAGACACGATAAGCAGGCCTTATGAAGAATCTTGCCTTTGGGATCAAGAACCCAAATGAGTTTATCTGGTCTGACTCTTTCTGGTAAATGAATAGATAGGATTGCTTGGGTAGACTCTGCTTCAAATATTTCATGGACAAGCTTGGACTTCCATTCATGTGAGTTCTGATTGATAAGCTGGGAAACCATTAACAAAGTTGGGAAGGGTTGCATAGCTTTCGGTTTTGGGATGAAGCCTTGTAACCACGATACCCATGGGTCTTGCCAGATGTTGATTGATGCTCCATCTCTAATTAGATAGCAATCACCCTTGACTATAATTTCTTTAGCATTTTCAATGGCCCTCCGAATTGAAAAAAAAAAAAAAAAAAAAAAAAAAAAAAAAAAAAAAAAAAAAACCTAACTGAGAGAAATTGATTGAGAGGAAAAACAGAAAAGGAATTTTATTATTTCTGCAATATGACTAATTCAGTTACATCACTGAGTTCTGCTATGCTTATATACATAATCATAGAGAGAGAGAGAGAGAGAGTAAATCACGGAGATAGTTACAACTAATTAACCCCCATTAACACGTGTGAAAAAACTATATTTAGGAGCTAAATATCTGACTAATTCAAACGCTACGTTTTGGCCTTAAGTGATAAACAGACTGAGATAAAACAACAATGTTTTGGTTTTAGTGATATGGTGTGTATAGCTTCTCAACACGACACCATTTTCATCTTTCCTTTTGCAAGTCTAAGAGATGTTTCAGCAGCTGAAGGTTCTTCATCACCAGAGATGGCTTCCTCTATTGTCTTCTGCTCTTCATCCCCCCTCAAGCTCATGGGGAATTGCCACATGAGTTTGGAAGCCAACCATTGAAAACGAGGAGAAGCCAACCCTTTAGTCAGAATATCAGCCAATTAATCTTGAGAGGCAATAAACTTTACTTGAAGATCATGCCTCAAAACTCTCTCACGAACAAAATGGTAGTCCACTTCTATATGCTTGGTTCGAGCATGAAAGACAGGATTAGAAGCAATAGCAAGTGCTAAGACATTATCACACCACAAGATAGAAGGATTATATAGAAAAACACCAAAATCCTTGAGAAGCATTCTAATCCAACAAAGCTCAGCAGCAGAAGTGACTAGAGCTCAATATTCTACCTTAGTGGAGAAACGAGACACTGTTGGTTGCTTCTTGGCAGACCAAGTAATTGGTGAATTACCAAGAAATACTAAAATGCCAGAAATAGACTTCCTATCCATAGGATCACCAGCCCAGTCTGCATCACTGTAAGCAGAAAGAGTCAAGACCAGGTGTAAAGGCTAATCCTTGATGAATAGACCCTTGAAGATACCTCAGAATTCTCTTAGTTGCTTGAAGATGATTGGAAGTAGGACTACTCATGAATTGGCATGCTTGTTGGACTGCAAAAGATATGCCAAGCCTAGTGAAAGTCAGATACTGTAAAGCACCCAACGTGCTTCTGTAAATGGTTGGATCCTGCAGCAAAGGACTATCATTGGAAAGAAGATGAGCATTAGGAGAGCAGGGAGTGTTGCAAGGCTTGCAGCTAGACATGGGAAATTTCCTGAGAAGATCTAAAGTATACTTAGTCTGATGAACATATAAACCACTAGGTGTATAGTCTATTTGAAGTCCCGAGAAATAATGCAACTTGCCTAAGTCCTTAAGATCAAAATCAGTACTCAAAACACCAAGAAGAGAAGAAATAAAGGCTAGATGATTGCCAGTGACTATGATATCTGTAAAGTTGTTATTTACAACTATTTTGTGTTGGCTTTAATTTCGTGCCAAATTTGATTGTAATTTTGTTCAATCTTATGTACCCTGTATTTTATGTGGGATTTCTTTGTATGGGTTGTGTGGGAGAGAGAGTGTGAAGACTCAAGACAACGTTGAAGAATCAAAGGAGTTTCGCGGGTATTTTGCGAGAAGACTTCTCGCGAAGTAAAGCCATGTGCACAACACATGATTGGAATGCGAAGAGTTATGACAACTGGTGACCGCTGGTTTTCGCAAGTATTTCACGGGAAAGGCCTTCCCATGAGATACCCGCAAAACATTCTGTTTTGCTATTTTGTCATATCTGATACACCATGTCTTCACCAACACTATATATGCCATCATTACCCACATATTGAAATGAGTGTTTTTCAGAGAGAAAACCCTAGCCATAACCCTTGAGAGTTAGAGATTGTCATACCCACAATCCTTTACATAATCCATTGTGGTTTTCCTCAACTCCTACCTCTCCATATCCAAATCCTTGAGAGGTTGATAGCCCAAACACTTACCATCCTGAGTGTAAATTGAGGTTTTGGTATCGCTGGGAAGCACTGGAAGAAGCTATTTGTTTGGTGGATGCAACTAGGTTGAATTGCGTGATCCGGAGAGTTAGAGAAGACAAGGCTTCGTCAAGTCAGTTGGTAGCAGGAGCTTGGAGGGCTTAAGTACATGGGGTAGACTAGGCTTGGAAGGTCTTTTGTTATTTGTGTACTCCAACTCATTCTCTAGTGGATCAATTTACCGCTTGGAGGGTGGCGGAAATGTTTTTCGCCGAGTTCTTCAGTTTCCTCTTCGATAACACATTGGGGTGTTATCTTGTATTTGCATTCTTCTTCCCTACTCTTTTAGCTTTCATTGTATTATTGATATTTGATGAATATGGTTTAGAGTAGTTATATTGTTTGTTCATGCATTTACTTTATTCTGCACTTAGTTTAAGTTAAAGTAAAATTAACTGAACCGTAAATTTTAATTTAGGGGTCTAAACAGCTCTTGTTTTTTCACACAAATTCGAGCTTTCAATTGGTATCAGAGTGGGTGCACTTATTGTGGTTTCATTACCTAAGTGTGATCCTAGACCCTTTTTGAGATGGATCGATCTCAATCGCTTAATGCTCCTCCATACTTTGACGGGAGCAATTATGCTTTTTGGAAAGTTCGTATGAGGGCATTTCTATGTTCCATTGATAATAGTGTTTGGGACATTGTCAAGATAGGATGGACTAGGTCGGAGGCTACCAAATCCATATGGGATAAGACAGCTCTTGTGGCAGCTAATGCTAATAGCAAGGCTTTAAATGCTATTTTCTGTGGTGTTTCGTCTAATGGATTTCACAGGATCTCTCATGTTACAATTGCCAAGGAGGCATGGCAAATTTTGGAGACGACCTATGAAGGCACCAAAAAGGTGAAGGACAGCAAGTTGCAAATGTTTACCACACGCTTTGAGGAGTTGAAGATGAGTGAAGACGAGTCATTCAACTCATTTTATGGGAAGCTAAATGAAGTGGTGATTGGGAAATTCAACTTGGGAGAAAAGACGGAGGACTCCAAGATTGTGAGGAAGATTCTACAATCATTGCCGGAGAGTTTCCATGCAAAGGTCACTGCCATTGAAGAGAGCAAAGACCTTGACAAGATTAAAATTCAAGAACTCATCAGTTCTCTTTAAACCTATGAGCTATCTCTACCATCTCAAAGGAAGAGCAAATCTTTTACTCTCAAGACAATCAATGAGAGATTGGAAGCTCAAGACTCCTCGGATGAGGATGAGGTTGAAAAGGATGTGACGTATCTTCCTAAGAACTTCCGTAAGTTCCTAAAGTTTAGGAGAGATGGAAAGTCTTTTGAGAAGGGCAAATTCTTAAATTTCAAGAAGGACAAGAAAGACTTCAAGAAGAAGGATTCAAAAGATTCCTCACCATCTCAAATGGTCACGTGCTTTGAGTGCAAAGAGCATGGGCATGTGAAGAAAGAATGCCCCACATATTTGAAAGCAAAGGGTAAAGTCTTTGCAACCACCCTGAGTGACTTGGATGGTTTCAATTCTGATTCGGAAGAAAGTTGTGATGGAGAAGGAAATTATTTTGCATTTATGGCCATTGCACCCGTGGACTCATCGGAAGATTTGAGCCTTCTAGTGGAAGAACTCAATGAGCACACCAAAGTAAAGTCTGTGGGAATTGGGGAAGAATCTGATGATGAAGATGAAGGAACCAAGGAATTGCAAGATTCCTATAATTCTCTTCTTGAGAAAACCGAAGAGTACGCTAAAGTGGCTAAGGCAGCCGTCAGAAAAATGAAGAAAGCTGAACAAGACTCCAAGGGCATACTTGTAAGGTACAAAGAAACGAAGTGTGAAGTTGAGACACTGAATGGAGAACTAATCGAGACCTACTCCAAGATCAAGTTTCTTGAGCTTGAAATGATTCAAGCTAATGCGAAAGTAGAGTGCATTTCCTCCAAGAAACTTGACGAAGTGCTTGTACATCAAAAGCCATTTTTTTTTACAAAAGTGGCTTAGGATATTCCAGAGAGAGTAGTTCAAGTGCCAATGTGTTCAAGGAGATGAAATTTGTTAAAGCTAAGGAACCAATGGTAGCGACTCCAAGTGTTGAGAATGTAAAAGTGGAGAAGAAGCCAAATGGAATTGCTCAAAAGGTTTTAACAAAACCTCAAAATCCATTTGTGACCAAATCCAAGGCTAAAGGGAAGTCTCTCCCAAAGCGTCAAAGAGGTCCTCAAGTTCAACACTTCTGCCACCATTGTGGAGTTCGAGGACACACAAGACCTAACTGCTATAAATTTCACACATTGAAGAAAGCAGATTCTTAAAGGCTAAGAGGACAAAGAAAGGGGAATTGAAATGCCAAGCAATCAAAAGGGCAAGAAGCTGATTCCGATTTTGGTGATGTAATGAAGATAATAGATACCATCACTTCTTGTTTGGCAAGTTTCAGCCAAAGGTTTGAGAATCATAGCACTAGTACCCAATCCTTTAGGGATATCACCCCAAACGCACGTGCCGTGTGGGTGAAGAAGGGTACACATGCATAAGCATTAGACCATGTCCATGCATCAATTCTTCCTATATGTTATGACTTTGGTTGGTTTTTTGCTTATGTTTCTCATTTTAGCATGTTTCTTTTCAAGTTTGTTGTGTACTTATTGTTTTTGTTGATCTTATTTTTCATATTCTGTTTCTGTGGGTGTTGAAAAATTCAAAAACCCATAAAAATTGAAAAATCTGTAAAAAGTTTGATCGCTTGTGTTGTGTATTTCACATGTGAGTTTGGCCTAGTACTTTCGTACTAATGGCGTAGTGCATTTACGAGCTTAGCTTGTTATGTATGCACATCTATCTCTGTGGGAAAAATCTTGACATCTATGTGTGACTGTTCTAAATCGATCTTCAAGCTTGTCATGAATGATTAGTCAATGGTTTTGATGGTTTTGATACATGCATAGACTTATGCCTATATATCTTCCCATTCCTTTATGTTTTTGCTTTATAGCTCAACAAATGTCAAATCTTGAAAAAAGATAATGAGCTACAAAAGTCGTCGCACATACTAGTATTTGACTAGAAAAAAGGAAAATGACTTGTATTAAAATGTATGGTGTCCAAAAAGCCAAAGGCTTACTCTCAAAATTGAAATATCAAAACTTTCAAGCATCGATCTCAAAATGAGATGTATTATTCATAAATGATCAAATGTTATGAGTTGAAAGAAGCCAAAAGAAAAGCTTCAAAGATATGTAATCATTTTCTTGTGGGAGGTCATATATGTTCATTTCTATAATTGAGATAGACCACTTGACTTAGTACTAGTTGTGTATGACTTGATTGAATTGATCATTGAAACTTCACTCTAGACAAAGGACTATTTCACATTTGATACACATACACACAACACTTATTTTATTTGTGTGATTGTACATGTTCAAATGTGATGTGTATACTCAATTGCTTGTCGATTAAACCCAAATTTTTTTTTTTTGAGTATTTTATATGTTTTTGAAAGTGTTTTTATGCTTTCGTGTTTTGAGTTTTTGTTCAAATTGCATCCTTCATGTTTTTCATCAAAAACTCCTTCAGAGGCATTTTCGCGAGAAGCTCGCAAGTAAGCTCTTCTCGTGAAAACGGCTTAGGCAAAAAATGAAAACACAAAATTTCAGACAAAAACTTTCACGACTATCTCACAACTATTTCACGAGTTAAGACTACTCGCGAAGTTTTTTGTGCTTTAGAGGCATTTTTCGCAAGTAACTTTGCGAGAAGCTAACCTGCTTAAAACACGTGTTTTCAATTTTAAAGGGCTTATGTAGATAGTTTTTCAAACACAATTGTTTTTCCCTCACTTTGCCTCCCTCGAGCCTCTCTCTATCCTAAACCTATGTTCACTAAAAAACCCAACCAAATCTCAAGTGCAATTGTCTCAAAATCATCTCTAAGGTATGTTTATTCAATCCTTTCTCTTTATTTCCTTAGATTATGCAGAAAATTCTAGGTTTTGCTTGAGTTGGGTTCATTTTTGAAAAAGGGGTTGGAAACTTTAAATTTTGTAATTTTTTTTTCAATTTCTTGATTGGGTTTTGTTCCATTTGGTTTGTTTGTGTTTGTGTTGGTTCCTTGTGGCATTTTAACATGTATTTAGGCAAGATGCACACATGTTCATGCATTGTTTTTACATGCTAGTTGTGTTGGTGCACACCAAGTGTTTGATAAAATGCCCAAATGGTATTTTGGTGTTGTTCTAGACTCCATTGAGTACCAAACTATAGGGATTACCATGATTATACATCTTTATCATGTTTTGATAATTAGTTGTGTGTTTTACTCACTTTGACCCAATTGTGCTTAATCATGCCTTGCACATGCAGCACATTTGCACACCACAGGCACACTTGATGCACACACTTGTTCATTTGTCATGTTTTTGCATTTCAATCATGCTAAATTTATGTTATTATATGTTTAGCTCATACAACATGATTTTGTGACATTGTTTATGCTCTTTTTAGGACTTTGTGTTTGTTTTTGAACTAACTTGGTTCTAATCAAGTTTGTGTTCTTGTACTTGTCTTTTTGTGCTTTGTGAATATTTTTGTAGATGTCTCCTACTAAGCATTCTGCCACAAAGAAATCATCAAAGCATCCATGCTTGAACTCAGAGAATTTTCGAAGCATTAAGGTAGACATGGCCTACAACGACTTCTACAAAAAGGCAATGATCATCATGGAAAGGGTTATAAGAATGGAGACCCTTGAAAACACCTCCATTCCTAAGGTATTCAAGGAGAGGACATGGACAAGGTTGCTGAACCTAAATGGGAATGTCTTTGCCGAAATCATAAGAGAATTCTTTGCAAACGCCCTTGTGGAAGGGGAGAGCATAAATTGTTGGGTGCGGCAAAAGGAATTCATTATCACAAGAGAGTCCATTTAAGAGGTATTAGAAGTTCGTCCACCATCTCAGCAAATTTCTATACAATATGATGATAGATTGGATTCTTTTGAGCCAATGGTGGATCTCCTCGGTGGCTCTCTCAAAAAGAAGTCAATGAACACAATTCCTTTCACTGCGGAGATGAGGACATTGGCCTATATAATGATCCACAACCTCTACCTGGTGATGAACTTGATGACATTGTCCGGACCAAGAACTATGTTTTTGTATGATCTCTACACACATAAGGAGATTGACATATGTGGTCACATATACTATCTCCTGACCAAAAGCATCACCAAGAGGAACTCAAGAACAATATTGCCATTCCTAAGTCTCATTATGGCTCTCATAGCAAAGACAAGGCTGAAGATTCCAAGTGGTCTTACCATCGTGCAAAGGAACTATCCGATTGGTGCTCAAACGGTGACTCAAAGCAAAGCCCACATCACCGGACCAAAAACCAGCATTTCTGAAATCCCAAGGGAAGATGTTGAGGAAGAAGATGGGGACATGGAGGAAGAGATTGACAGGTTCACATCAGCCCCGAAGGGCTCTGCACAACCATCCTCTCAAGCACAAGCATGGGGACTTGATCGTCTTGGTCATCTCATTACAAGGGTTGAGCAGATGTATGGTATGTTGGAATCCCATGTGCAGCACACCTCAGATCAATTTACATATGTTGAAGGCCAGATTACTGCACTATTGTCTCAGATTGAAGACATGATGATGGAGCAATGGTAGCAAAAAGAAGGATTCGATTCAGAATCTGAGCAGTTCTAGCCTCTTTGGCCATTCTGGTCAAAAAGGGGGAGAAAGTTTAAGGGGGAGCATAGCATAGCATATCATAGAGGCTTAGTGGTTTAATTTTGGTTTTACTAGTTCACTTTCCTTTACCTTTATAGTTTTTATAACTCTTGGATATTTACATTGCTTTCTTTTAAAGCTTTTAAAGTACTCTAGTTTAAAACTTCAGTTTATTTTAGTACTTTGTTTTTGTATCCTTGCTTTGTAGCGTTTGTAAGTACTTTTAGATTTTGTTGCATTATCTTTAGTACTACACACTTGTGCCCTTGTTAGATCTTGTATCCTTGATGCAAATACTTCTTGTATTTCGCATTGATTGTGTGTTGGATATGCAATTGATCTTTGCGTTGGTCTTAGTTGCATTGCATGTCCGGATGATCATCTATTAGCTAAATGATCATTGTAGTAATTCTTTAATGACTGTTCTTGTTTGATCAAGTTATGCTTAATTGTTTATATATTGTTTATTATCTTGATCGCATTTTACTTGATCATATACGTATCGTGTATTCAGCTTGTCATTAGCTTAATGAAAGTTTTGTTTGTGTGCGAGTGTTTCAAGATACAGGTGTATACGTGCAAGTGCTTCATAGCTTCTAGATTAGGTGTGAGTGAGTTTTACAAATGTTCCCAAACTCACGTTTAAGTCTAGAGTCTGTTTTAGGGGTTTTGTCACGGAATAGCCAAAGGGAGAGATTGCAAAGTCATTATTTACAACTATTTTGTGTTGGCTTTAATTCTGTGTCAAATTTGATTGTAATTTTGTTCAATCTTATGTACCCTATATTTTATTTAGGATTTCTTTGTATGGGTTGTGTGGAAGAGAGAATGTGAAGACTTAAGACAACATTGAAGAATCAAAGGAGTTTTCACCGGTAGCTCGCAAGAAGACTTCCCACGAAGTAAAGACATGTGCACAACATATGATTGGAATGTAAAGAGTCATGACAACTGGTGACAGCTGGTTTTTGCAAGTATTTAGCGGGTAAGGCCTTCTCGCAAGATACCCGCAAAACATTCCGTTTTGCTATTTTGTCATATTTGATACACCATGTCTTCACCTACACTATATATACCATCATTACCCACATATTGAGAGGAGTGCTTTTCAGAGAGAAAACCCTAGCCATAACCCTTGAGAGTTAGAGATTGTCATACCCACAATCCTTTACACAATCAATTGTGGTTTTCCTTAACTCCTACCTCTCCATATCCAAATCCTTGAGAGGTTGATAGCCCAAACACTTACCACACCCATCCTGAGTGTAAAGTGAGGGTTTTAGTGCTGTTGGGAAGCATTGGAAGAAGCCATTTGTTTGGTGGATGCAATCAGACTGAATTGCATGATCTGGAGAGCTAAAGAAGACAAGGTTTCGTCAAGTCAGTTGGTAGCAGGAGCTTGGAGTGTTCAAGTACATGGGGTAGACTAGGCTTAGAGGGTCTTTTGTTATTCGTGTACTCCAACTCATTCTCTAGTGGATTGATTTATCACTTGGAGGGCGGCAGAGAGGTTTTTCGTTGAGTTCTTTGGTTTCCTCTTTGATAACACATTGGGGTGTTATCTTGTGTTGCATTCTTCTTCCCTACTCTTTTAGCTTTCATTGTATTGTTGATATTTGATGAATATGGCTTAGAGTAGTTATATTATTTTTTCGCTCGCATTTACTCTATTCCGCACTTAGTTTAAGTTAGAGTAAAATCAACCGAGCCGTAATTTTTAATTTGGGGGTCTAAACAGCTCTTATGTTTTCACACAAATTCGAGCTTTCTATATCATCCACATAGAGTAAGAGAAAAACCAAATGAGAATCATGATTATAAATGAACAAGTTCCTATCAGCACCAGAGGCAACAAAACCAAGATGAAGCAACTAAGAGCTAAATCTTTCAAACCAGGCCCTTGGAGCCTGCTTTAGTCCATATAAAGCTTTATGTAAAAAATAAACATGATTAGGATAGAACTGATCCACATAGCCTTGTGATTGAGCCATATAAACCTCCTCTTTGAGAATGCCATGAAGGAAGGCATTACTCACATCCAACTACCTAAGAGACCAACCATAATTCACAGTAAGGGCAAGCAGCAATCTGATAGTGGTAGGTTTAACCACAGGGCTAAAAGTTTCCTCATAATCCAACCCATGTTGCTGAAGGTATCACCTAGCCACTAGCCTGGCCTTGTACCTGGCTATAGTACCATTACTATGCCTTTTTAGCTTATAAACCCACTTGTAGGTGACAATATTCTTGTCTACAGGAGGTGGAACAAGGGACTAAGTCTGTTGTTTCAACAGAGAATTGAACTCAGAATCTATAGCATCCTTCCATTGAGGATGCTTGATCGCTATTGCAAAAGATGGAGGCTCCTGATATGTGTAATCAGCAATCACCTTAAGAACTTTAGGCTTGTGGATACCTATTTTTGATCTTGTAACCATTGGATAAGTATTAACAGGAAGAGAAGAGGATGGAATAGATGATGTAGACAGAGATATATCAGGAACTGAAGAAGGGCTAGGAGGAGATAATGAAGGAATAGAAGATAATGGGGGAATCAGAAACACAGGAGCTAGACATTGTAGAATGAAGAATATTTAAAGGTAAACAATCAGGGAATGTGGACAAGTGAGAAGTAGAAGAAGATGGTGCAGCAGAAGAAGAAGGACTAGAAACATTGGAATTGACAGAAAACCAATCAGATTCTGAAATAGAAGTAGAGAAAGGAACATTGGTAGCAGTGAGATTAGATTTATCAGCAAACGGAAAAACACTCTCATTGAACAAAGCATAGCAGGTAGTGTAGATTTTATTGGTAGTAGGGTCCAAGCACATATAACCTTTGGACAAAGGAGGGTACCCAAGAAACACACACTCTACAGACCTACGCTGAAGTTTATGTTTGTTGTAGGGTCTAAGATAGGGGTAGCAGGCACAATCAAAAGTCCTAAGTGCTGACAATGGTGGTGAAACAAAATTGACCTTCTCCCAAGGAGAAATAAACCCAAGAACAAATGAGGGCAGATTATTAATGAGAAATGATGCAATGGAAAAGGCATAGGACCAAAAATTCAATGGCAAGTGAGATTGATACAACAATGCTAAACTAGTCTCCACAATGTGCCTATGTTTCCTTTTTGAGACACCATTTTGTTGAGGAATATAAGGACATGAAGTTTGGTGAAGAATGCCATTATTAGAACAAAAATGTTGAAATTGAGAACTAAGATATTCCCTATCATTATCAAACCTAAGAACCTTGATTTTAGCAAAGTATTGAGTTTCAACCAGATTCTTAAAGTGCTTAAACACAACAAACAACTCAGATTTCTGTTTAAGCAAAAAGAACCTGGTATATCTAGTGTAATCATCAATAAACACCACACAGTAAGAGTAACCAAAAAAAGATGAAATGGGAGCAGGACCCTAAACATCAGAATGCACAATTTGAAGCATAGAATTTGATTGAATATCATGTTTATTCAAAGGAAATCTGTGCATCTTTGCACTAATACAAGATGTACAACAAGAGCAACACTCATCAATCTTATTGAAAGTAAAAGCATGATTTACAGATTGGATGGCAGAATGAAGAAGTTTTACACTTGGATGTCCAAACCTCTTGTACTAGAGTGAAATTTGGGCAGAATTAGCTGAAGATAAAGCAAGAGTAGGTGAAGTTGGATGAACTTGGGAAGTAGTGTAAGTAGTGGAAGTGGATGAGTTTGAGGACAAAGATGATGATGCAAGAATAGGATAGATACCATCTTTACTCAATCCTTCGTAAAGGATCTTCCCTGAAATTAAATCCTTGATAGAGAATCTATAAGCATCAAAATAGAGAATCTATAAGCATCAAAATAGCATAATGCATTGTTTTGTAAACAAAACTTATGGACAGACAAAAGACTGAAGAAAGATCAAGAACCCTAAGTATACCATCAAGCTTAAAGGTATGAGATGAAGTACATAATTCACCATTGCCAACATGAGTAACAAGCAACTCTTGGACATTCCCAACAGTCATAGTCTCAATACCTAAAGTAGGTTGTTGTTGCAAGGAAAGATGAGCAAGATCAGGTGTCACATGATCAAAACAGCCTATATCTGTAAGCCAACCATTAGCTCCATGAACCTAAGTAGAATTGGCTACCATTGCAGCAAGCTTTGATGAAGCATGCTTGCCTTGAAAAGCAAAATCCATCATGTGATAACAATTAAGAGCCCCATGTCCATTCTTTTTGCACAAATTTGACATTATGATCTTTGAGTCTATCCCTAAAATCCTTGCTGAAAGCCTGGAGATCTTGCCTGGCCAAATTGAGATTGATTGAACTGAGGAAAAGTGGTATTGAAAGTACCATTTGAGGAACCACCACTGAAATTTCCTTTACCTCCACCTCCACCTCCATGGCCTTTTTGATTATTGTGCCTTCCTCTAGGAAATCCTTGAGATTGATAATTTGTAGCCATTGCCATGGATGTTGTATCAACTATACCAAACCTCTTCTTGATAGCCCCTCTTCAACAATGAGAAGAGTATTAAGTTCTTCAGCTGAAATAACATCACTACGAGTTCTTATAGCAGAACTAAACGAGTCATACTCTGATGGCAGACCATCAAGAGCAACATGAAGCAAATCTTCATCATCAAGAACATTTGATACAGTAGCAAGTTTGTCTCGAATTTTCTTGATTTTCTGGAAATACACATCAATGGAATCTGATCCTTTCTTAACTGCAATCAACTCGTTTCTAAGGCTCATCACACTAGACCTAGAAATTAAAGAAAATCGTTTTTCCAAAACTTTCCAAACTCCTCTACTAGATCTCTGCCCTACAATGAGAGCAAGAACAGAAGGAGAAAGTGTTAAGTTGAGAAATGTGAACAAGGCCTGTTCATGATTCTTCCAAGTGAGAAAAGCAAGATTGATTTCTGTTGTAAAATTTCCTAAGGAATCCTTCAAGAACTAATCTGGTGCTACAATAGTTTCATCAATAGCATCAATCATAGAGTAAGTCTCCAAAATTACTTCGATCTGATGCTTCCAGACAATGTAATTTGAGAAATCTAGCTTGACAGTCATCATGGATGACATATTTGAAAGTACTAACAGTGAGGGATTGATGTGAGTAATGGAATTAGCCGTTGTAGGTACTGTGGTTGAATTGGAAGATGAGGTTGAAGATGAATTTGGAGTTACAGACGCCATGGAAGTAAAGCTCTGATACCATGAACAAAGAAGCAAGGAAAAAAAAAAAAAAAACTGAGAGAAATTGATTGAGAGGAAAAACAGAAAAGGAATTTTATTATTTCTGCAATATGACTAATTCAGTTACATCATTGAGTTCTGCTATGCTTATATACATAATCAGAGAGAGAGAGAGAGAGAGAGAGAGAGAGAGAGAGAGGTAGTTACAACTAATTAACCACCATTAACACGTGTGAAATAACTACATTTAGGAGCTAAATATTTGACTAACTCAAACGCTGCATTTTGGCCTTGAATCATAAACAGACTGAGATAAACCGCTAGTGTTTTGGTTTTAATGATACGGTGCGTATAGCTTCTCAACACGACACTGTTTTCATCTTTCCTTTTGCAAGTTTGAGAGATGTTTCAGCAGCTGAAGGTTCTTCATCACCAGAGATGGCTTCCTCTAGTCTGCTCTTCACAAATTGGTGAAGCTTTCTTGGGGGGTCCTTGTGGAGCCAATCATGCCTCACTTTGTACTTCGTTCTCAGAATTTCCATGCATGAGCTATCGCGCTTTGATGCAATCATCCAAGCCAATTTTTGCTAGAAGAGCCTTGTTGGTGCTCTTGTAGTTTTGAATTCGAGCCCACCCTTCCCTTTCGGAATGCATAAATCCTCCCAAGCTTTCCAAGCCAAGAATTTTCCATTCGGATTTTTAGGCTTCCACCAGAATCTTCTAGTCGTTGCATCAATGTTGTCGCAGATTCTACTGTAGGGAGCTATGGTGAAATGTCATAACTATCTTAGCAAAAGAAAGAAAAAAATGATTTTAATTCAAGGAAAAACCAAACCTCCCAAAAGACTAACATATGTGATAAATTTCTGATTGATATTATTTTGCAAAGCGTTAAGTTGTTTATAGACTTACAAACTCCAAACTGAAAAAAAATAAATAAAAAAAACAAAACAAAACAAAAAACAAATAAAGATAAGCACCATATATGCTTACAACTCTTACTCAAAAACTTCCTAATTGATAAGGATAATTTCACACATTATTCAAATTCACAAATAGATGCTTCAACGGCAACTTCCAATAGCATGAACATAACAGGTGGTGTTTGGACAACGGCTTTAGTGATGGTGTACGGGAAAGGACTTCCAACATGCTTTTGGGTTAGGAGTCCGACAAAGCAAGAGTGATGAGGTGCTGTTGCATTGCGGGAATTGAAGGGAAAAGACAAAGGAACTGAGCGGGTTCCTGGGAAATTGGGTTTAAAAGAGAGAAGCTTTAAGTAAGAAGTGGAAAAAAGAATTTGGGATCGATTAGAAACAATATCTGTTTGGTTCCCAAATGGTTTGGCTTAATTTGTTTTACCAATTGGGAACCTCGATCGATCTTTTTTTTTTGTTTCGTTTTAAGAATGTGGTAGTATTTGTTTAATACTCGGGGGCACCACTTTTTGTCATTCCGTATACTCCAAGAGAGCTTTGCCATCATATAAAAAAGGGATAAATGCATCCTTAAAGAGGTCGCGAATCCTGGTATCATAAGTAAGGGAAGGCAGAAGCATAAGAAGGTTATAAGAGAGGGAATAAGAAGACCATAGGGAATGTGACCGCCACTAAAATAATATTTGGGAAGATGAAAACTAGAGTGAATCCCTAACACACAAAATATGCCCATGAAAAAGGCCAACATCATTGCTCCCATGGCAAAAACGGTTAGGCTAAAGGCCACAAAGAAAAGAGTGCCACCTGAAAAAGTAAAGTATTGGTGAAACCACATTGGCACGAATAGCTGGATTAAGGCAGAAATAGTAGATAGCACCATGGCTATACTATTTGAAATAATGAATGCTTTGAAAGCAACATTTGTTCTCAGAATTGCAGCGCCTGCGTCAGTGTCTTTTCCATCTACAAAACCTCCAGGCACGGCAATACCTGCTGCAAAGGTCACAGTTGCAATGAGTGCGGCCACTACCAAATGGGCTTCTGCTGCTTTCTCCACCTTAATTATAAACTTTTCTTCGATGATATCATCTTTTTTCATAATCGTTTCCTTGCCTTCGACCTTGACCATTCTCCGAAATACACGCTTTGATAGACACAAGTTCCCAAATGTAAGTTTCCGAAGGGCTAAAAACTATGCAAAACATGGAGAATAATTAGAGTTTGAGAAATGGAAAACTAGGACAACTGCATAATTTATGAAAAGATGATGTTTGAAAAGGGACACAATGTTCTCGAAAGTTTGAAGTAAAAAAAAAAAAAATTGCAGAGGAAAAAACAAAACACTGCCTAGATAATATGAGTGGAAGAGAAAATATTGCATTACCTTTCCAACTCCTATTTCTTCATTAGTTGCGACCACGTCAAAAGCGTCTAAGTTTTGTTTGTTGAAGGCCATCTGATCAAGTCTCGGGTCATTTCCGAGTTGCAATACGAACCTAGAAGAATTAGAATGGTGATGGAGAACTGTGTTTCCATTGGCATCCTTCTCATTCCAAAGGCTTTTGAGAGTCGAGTTTTGTAGGATTAAACGTACAGCACCTCTAGGATAAAATGAGTTCACAGCAAAATGGAGTGCATTCCAGCCTCTCTTATCAACTAGTTCATAACAATCTGGACAAATTGATAAAATCTTTTCCATGATTGTTTTATGGCCAGTATAAGCTGCAATGTGAAGAGCTGTTCTGCCTTCTGTGTCTTTCATGTATGCCACATGCCTATCAGCCATAAGCAACGGGATTGTTGTACGAAGAGAATTGAAGGATGCAGCCAAGTGAAGCGGAGTCAAACCTTGTTGGTCTGCTTGTCTAGTTAGAACTGAAAGAGTTGTGTTTCCCAGAATTTTTTGGGTCATTCCTATGAGAATATTGACATATGTTATATTGCAATAATTTTATAAATGACACAAAGAAGATAATTGAGTGAGTTTATTGTTATGATGTGGCCTTTACTTTCTTTGTCCGATAAAAATTAACAACCTCATCAATTGGTAGTTAGTCTTTACGCAATTCGATTGTCCCATATTACTTAAGAGAGTGTGTTATGTGTAGTATAACTTGCCACACCCTCCGTTAAAAGTTAACATGGCTTTTAAGTGGAGTTATGGTGTGTCTTTGTATTAAAACCCCTTTCTCTCTCCCTTATATGTGTGTGTGTTTGTTTCTCCAAAAAAAAAATTATATTTTTCACATTAGACAATATGAAAAAGGCAAATGCAAAGAAAGAGGACATAATGTTAAAAAAAAAAAAAAAAACAAAGAAGTGGACATAATGTTTCTACTTGTTTCTAGTTATTAAGTAAAGCTTTCAGTGCATATATATAACCCTTTTTTTAAGATACGGCAACTTATTTTTTGAGAAGAAAGACTAAGAAATACGGCAACTTAATCAATAATTATATGTAACCTAAAATAAATACTCTTATTTTATAATTTAATTTAATTAATATATATATATATATATATATATATAGAGTAGAATAAAAGCACACAAATTCTTTTTAGTTACAAGATAGTGTAAATTGAAGTTTTATCATACATTCCTATCAAAAGAAAAAAAAAAGGTTTTATCATCATATATATATATATATATATGTATATATTAATATAATAGATTATAAAAGAATTTAAAATAATTAAAGAAATTCATCTTACATATCTTGACACTTTTGATAATAGGTTTTAACTAGAATAATTTTTTTTAAAGAATTAAAAAAAAAAAAAAAAAAGCCTTTGCTAATATAGTTTCAATTGAAGTAAACTATGTTAATTACTTTAATAAACTTATCATGAATCGCATGGCCTAATTATGTCAAAAACCTTCTAACATTTGTAGATACTGTATTTTGTCCACCTTAATTTGCTTGCAAGACCTCGTAAATTCCAAAAGATATCAATTTTTTATTAGGAGACCATGGGATCATCTAGATTGACATGGTACAACTCGTTCGGGCATCGGAGCACTTGAAGTACCTTTTTAGGTCAAATTGACCCCAAATGCCCTTAGTTAACCCTAGGTTAAGCAAAAGTTAAAGTTGGTCAAAACCATCCCAAAATTTTTTTTTTCCATATTTTACATCAAACTCGAGCTTGTTAAATATTTTTGTTAACTTTGACTAGCTTTGACCAAGTTTGACCCGAGGCTGACTCCTAGGAGCCCCCAAAAACCTAATTTTGATCCAACCATTCAGAATAGGTTGGAACCAATATCATTGCAAAGAGTATGTAATTCCCTTTTCCAACGACTGTTTGTGGATCGAAATCAGAGCTAAAACAGTTGAGATATCTTGAAAATCATGTTGGGTGCATAAGCTCACTTCCCGAGGCCATACCTTTTGATCCGACCATTGGATTTTCAAATTGTTAAGTGTTATGGAAACTATACACCAATACCTTTCCATTGATACCAAGATTAGCTCAATCGAAGTTTGGAAAGGCCTTCAAATGATCAATCGAATTCAAAGTGGAAAAGCAAGGGAAATGGAGAAGATTGTTGATGACAACATATAGGCTCGATGCACCCAAAAGGGCCGTAGGCTAGGCCAGGCTCGTCAGTCTCTAAGGGTGCATCGATAGCTGAAAGGTCACAAAAAAATTATAAAACCCTGAGCCCCCCAGAATTGAAAAAAAAAAAAAAAAAAAGATTTTTGGGCATTGGGAGCATTTTTTCTAAAAACAAAATTTCTCTCCCTCTCTCTCCTCTACTAATTTCTCTCCAAAAACACACAAAAAAACCTTTGATTTTCCTTTTTCCCTACATATCAAGAGGTAGTGTTCTTGCTCTCATTTCCCTCTCCTTGGTCCTTGTACCTTGGGTGCACCAATAGATGTAGTTTTTTAGCTACAATCTACACCCATTTAATTTCCTAGCTTGTTTATTGCTTCCTTTTACTTTTTCTAGCATGTTTAGTGCTTTATTTTGCTTCCTAGCTTGTTTTATTGCTTTCCTACCATGTCTTCTTGCTTTCCTAACATGTTTTATTACTTTGATGTTGTTGACCTAGCCTTCTTGGGCTAGGATATGTCTAAATTTCTTGTTTTTGCTACCTTTGCCATGTTTATGTGCTCTTTGCCATGTTTATACTTAAAGCTTTATTTGGATGCTATGCTTAATGCTTTTTATAGCTTTAAATGTCTTGTTTGTTCCTTTTTCTTGTTTTTGATTTTTGGGTAGGGTGTAGATCTAGATCTAGTGGTCTAGGCTTACATCCGTACACCTAAGTTCAATAAAGGGTTTGAATTAGTTTCTATTTGCATATTTGTGCTTTATCTACTCTTTTCCATGTGTTTTTGGTTGAATTCATGCTTGTATGCTTAGATCTCATTTCTTGCATTCTTGCCATGCTTCACATGTTTGTCTTCTCTTTGTGGGTTTGAGTGCTTGCACCCTCGGTGCCTCTTTGTCTATTTGGTTGCATCTTTTCCTCTTTTGTGGCTTGTGTGGATGCAATCGAGTGGTGAGAGTACATCCTAGTGATGTTGGTTTGCTTGCTGCTTGCCTTTCTTATTTGTTTAGCTTTGCATGTTATGGTTTCTTGTGTTAGCCTTGTATGTGCCTTATAACATGATTGACTCTCCCCTTTGTGTGATAACATGCTTAGCCTCTTTTGTTCTTGCTTCATGCCTTCTTGTTTGGTTTCCTTGCTTTTGTTTGCTTATTTGCATCTTCGCTTATGTTCATGCATGTGCCTTTGCTTGCTTGTTTGTGTCATCAAGTATAGCTCCTACCTATGATTTCTTGCGGGTTCATGCCCCTTTTTGTACACGAAATCTTGATCCCCATTTAGGAGCTTTGCTTGATGGCATATGTGTCGTCCATACTCCAATCTAATGGAACTACAGACACCAAACCCAAATCTACATTTGTCCTTCTAGGAAACCCTTTCTTGTTTGCTTGTTTGTTAACATGCTTGTTTGCTCTTTTGTATGTTCTCTTTACTTGTTTGCTTGTTAGCATGTCTCATTTCCTTTGCTTGCTTGTCTTGCTTGTTTGCTTAGTGTTTTCTTTGTTTCTTTGCTATATCTTTTGCTTGTCTGCTGGCTTTGTATTTTCTTTGTTTGTTGCATGTACACGTTTGGAGCGCATGCACAACTTCCAAAACGCAAGCTTAAAAGGGCAAAAATGCAAGAAAAGGAGCAAGCCCGAAAAGGAGCAAGCCCAAATAGGGCAATGATCAGTAGATTAGGGAGCTTAGCCTCTCCAAGTGGTTTTCTCTCTCTCTTGACCTTTTTTTTAGAACCATGTCTTTAGATTAGGACTTTCTTTCCTATACTTTGCTTGGGACATACCCTTGGGATGTAGGCAATGTTTGGTTTATTTTCCCGCTTTGTGTGTTTGCATTGTGCATGTTGGATATATATATATATATATATATATATATATCTGCTTGTTTAAAAATGGTCATGCACTTTGTATGATGGACTCATGTGGTTAGGAGGTTACCCCCTCATGATCATGGGTGCTCTTGATCTTTCAAGTGTGGGTATGCATTCAAGGCGACTGCTATAAATGCATATTCATGTTACATTGTGTGCATGATTGTCTCAATCCATGTCAACTAGTGACATTGGTTTCCCCGTGTATGCAACACGTGTCAATTGGTTTAATGCTTTTGTAAGCTCTAGCTTACCTTAGTATGAACATACTTACACATGCCATATACACAGGCACAAAACCCCACTGGTGTGCCATAGCACACCAAACGAGAAATACTGTCAAGTTTTTGTAGTGAAAATATGGCATCATTTTGCCATATTCTCATAGCGAAAACTTAGTGAGAATAGTGTTTTGTGTGCTATGATGCACTTGGCCCGAAATGCTACCGAATTTTCATTGTGGAAGTTTGGCAACAATTCCAAATGTGC
This sequence comes from Quercus lobata, assembly GCF_001633185.2. NCBI lineage: Eukaryota > Viridiplantae > Streptophyta > Magnoliopsida > Fagales > Fagaceae > Quercus > Quercus lobata. The sequence continues at coordinate 80,063,638 of NC_044907.1, forward strand.
TAGGAAAGCATTGATAAAGGTCACATCCCTTTCCAAAATCAAACCTCAAAGATCAATTCTTTTAAAGCGCCAAAATTTAATGCCAATAGCTTGTTTTTAATTGCCAATGTCTGAAAATTAAGGTTTTACCAAAACAAAGAACTGTCTTCGGGCAGGCGTTGTGGGGTGCCTAATACCTTCCTCACACATAACCAGACTTTTGAACTCAAGAATAAAGATTTTTTACCGTCTACGTTAGATTAGGAAAGACAACCATTTTTCTCTAGGATTGGTAATAAAATTAAATAGAGTCAGGTGACCAATTACACCTTAGAAAAAACCCAATGATTGGTGGCGACTTTACTGCCTTTGGTAATAATAGGTTAAAATTGATTCAATTCAGTCACTTACTAGAGGTTCACCTTTTTCCTAACCCTCTTCCATAGCACCAAGCTCTGCAAAAGCCAAAAAGGTGTGCGAGCATCATCGCGATGAGTGGTTAATCATCGCAGGGCATTGACAATACTCACATTTTTTTATTAACTTGATAAGAAATAATTTTGGGTATAATTTTTTCTATCTCCTTTGTGCTTCGGGATGAAAATGCCCTTCGTGCATGTTTGGATTAGGTTTTTGCCTATGAAGCAAATTTTTTTGGTTTGCACGTAACATGTTCATGCATTACCATGCATTGCACTTCTCTTTCCTTCTTTCCTACACATCTTCCTTGCCGTGTTGTTCTTTTTCTTTTTCTTCGCATTTAGTTTTATGACTATGGCACCCAAAAGTCAGTCCCTTCCAAGAACCCGATCACTCGACGTGGTTCTTCTTCTTCTTCTTCTCTCCCCTTTGTTTCTGCTAGGGATAGGTTCCATGATTCAGACTCCCAAAAGGATTTTGATTCAGTGATAGGGCAATTCATTTAGAATGCCAAGTCATTCTGTCTAATTTCCTAGACACTCCTCTACCCGGTGCGTTTAACACTCGGGGTTGGGAATCTCTATGTGAGAAACCCTTGACGTTTCCCAACGTGTGTATACAGGAGTTCTTCTCTAACATACACGCTATCGATACCTCTATCCCTCAGTTTACTACAGTATTCAGAGACACACGTATCGTAGTTACTCCGAAGCTCATTTCTGAGGTACTACACATTCTTAGGGTAGCTCATTTAGACTATCCTAGTCATCCTTGTCTCTATTTTCTCTCTCGAGACGAGTTGGCCACATATTTCTGCGAAATGGCCAAAGTGTGGGGTGGACTTCAAAACTTCACCACCACTGACTTTGCTAAGGGTCCTTGAATCTTTATTATGGTGATGATTTTTGTTCTCACTCCATGGTCACATTATAACACTATCATTGAGCCTTGTGCTCATTTTCTTTTCTTTCGCTTGGAAGGTCTTTCTATAGACTTTCCCTCACATATGATAGTATCTATAATAGATATCTATCAAGACATAGCTAGACATGATAAGCTAATTTTTTCTTCAGCTATCACACGCATTCTCACACACTTGCACGTTACTATCCCTTCTACTCCTTTCTTTCTGATCATGGTTGCCATTACTCAAGGATCTTTATAGAAGAGTGATGCATAGCTGGCCTCTAAGGCCAAGCGGCCTCGTGATGAGTCCACCCCCACTCAACAAGAGGAGGCTGCCTTCCATGCTGCTAAGGATGCTACCTATGCTACTCAACCCTCTTCTCATCTGCTCCATCCACATCTTCTAGAGTGGAGGCTTCGCTTGCTACCATCTTGGATCAGCTTCAGCACATGCATGCTGATTTTGGTAGTCGTCTTGACCATCTTTCAGATGAGATGTGTCATATGAACATCAGGATTGGTCGCGTTGCTCGCCATTAGTCTTGTCTTGGCGGATTTACTCCTTCTCCTTCTCCTTCACCCAAGCCTATTGAGGATTCTTCTGATGGTGGAGATGATGCTTTTGGGTCTTCTAATGATGATGAGATGACTACTTCTCAGTGATTCACCATTTGTCACTCATGACAAAAAGGGGGAGTAGTTTTGGTTATGAGAGAGTAGTCATGTTGTTAGGAGGAGAGCTAGCATAAAGAAAGATTAGTTAGGGAAAGAGTGCTTTGAGAGATGTAGTGAGGTTTTGTGACCACTTTACATACATTGTACTCATTTGCTATATATATATATATATATATATGATGATGATGATGATGATGATGATGTCTGTTTCTTCACTTTTATCTTACATGTGTTGTTTTTTTTTCTCTTTTTATACACATGTTTCCTCTTTTATACTACTTGTCTATGTTTCACACTTGATGCTTTGATGAATCTTGTTTAAGTGTTTCAAATAAGACAGGTTGCAAGTCCTTTATGTCATAATCTATTTTCTTAAAAAGTTTTTCAAGAGTTCATTGTATTAGTTAGGCTAATGTAATTCTATGTGTAACAATTATGGAGATTGTTGGTTATACTTCTCTCATAATTATGCTTGTGGTTTTGTCACGAATTGCCAAATGGGGAAATTGTTAGGGTCATATTTTATATGTAATTGGCTAATCCTTTGACAAAAAGCACTTTATTTGTAAATTGGGTAGATCTAAGTTGGGTTTGATACACATCAAATGTTTGTATTAAAGACATTAAGATTGTTCCAAGAAACAAGTGAAAAAAAGCTATTTTACTGAAGCTTGACAGATAGCTCGACAACAAGCTGCTACAAGATTTAATGGCAGCTTGACAAAAGCTCGATCTATCGAGTTTTACGAATTCAGAATTTTCAAATTTGAATTTCAGCCTATGTTGATGTATTTGATTAAGGTTTGTTGTCTCACAACCCTAGACATATATAAGGTTTTTTTTTTTAAGAGCCATCACACACAAATACAGAGATCAAGAGTTTATTTTTCTCTGTGAAAAAATACTGCATTTGTACTCCATAGTGTTTTGTAACCAAGTGCTTCCTAATCTTCAATGTTGATGAAGTGAAAAACTTTACAGCCAACAATAATTATTCAAGTTGCTGGAGTTAGTCACATACTAGGATCCATACAAAGGAGTTAGTCACAAATTGGAGATTTGTGCAACAAATGAGAGAAGGCTACTATAAGATCAAGTTCAATTGGGTATTGGAGTAAAGGTTCAACTATAGGTTAGTATTTCGGGATAGGCCAGGATAGTGATAAGATTCCTTATACTTGTAACCAGGGCCGGCTGAAGCTATAGGCGATTTAGGCAACCGCCTAAGGCCCCAACTTCTAAGAGGGCCCCCAAATAGTAATATAATATATTATATAATATTAATTTCTCTTTTTTTTTTTTTTAAATGGCCCCGTTTCTCACTCTGAACCTAACATGAAGGAAAAAAAAAAAAAAAAAAAGGAGCCCATGAAGATTGAAGGCTAATCCCAACTCCCATAAAAAAAAAAAAAAAAAAAAAAAAAGAGGTCTATGAACTGACGTGAAGGCTAATCCCAATAGCTGTTTCTCACACTGAACTGACATTAAAGCTAATCCCAATTCCCATCTGAAAAAAATAAAAAAATAAATAAAAAAAGGGTCGTTTCTCACACTGAAGTGATACTATTCCCATCCCCAAATCTTTTGCTTGCAGAAGAAAAGATTGCAAAAGGCAGAAATCTTTAGCTTATAGGCAAAACCGCAAAAAGAAGAAACAGATAAGAAAAGGCAGAAAAAAGGAAGAAGAAAAAAAAAAAAACTCTCACTCTCTGACTCTCTCTCCATCTTGATTTTTTTTAAAAAAAACACTGTTTTTAGTTAACTTACTCATCAATCGGTGTTAGCAATAGACTTGGTGTGTTCACAGAGCTTCATTTCAGGTTCTTTTTTGCTTTCTCTTCCTTTGCCTCTTTCGTCTTCTTCAGCTGCTGCGTGTCTGAGTTTTTTTTTTTTTGGAAAAGGAGCTGCTGGGTTTTAGCTCTTTCTTTTTGGCTACAGATTTCTCTAGAAGCCTATCTGTCTATGGAAGGGTCAGACCCCTTAAAGATGTAAAGTATTTTTTTGCTTTAGCTTTTTTTTTTTTGGTCAAATGGATACATTAAAAGAAAGACTAAGGCAGAGGGATAGTGGGCTCTAGCTTTTGATAAGGCAGAGGGATAGAACCTAGCTTTAGCTTTTGGCTTTACACATTTTGTTTTATTCTTCTTTTTGGCTTTACATGTTTTTTTTTTTTTTTTTTTTTTTTTTTTTTTTTTTTTTTTTTTTTTTTTTTTTTTTTTTTTTTTTTAAGAAATCAGATTTGGTGGGATGGAACCATGAGGGATAATGGGCTCTAGGCTGGTCATAGTTTTAGTGTGGATCAAGTTGGGTCTTACACATGTTGCTAGTGGGTTGGTCTTAGTAGATTCAATCTTTTGCTAAAAAAAGGTTTAATGCTACACAAAAAAAAGAGTATTGATAAGTGATAACAAAATTATAAATTTAGAATAATTTACTTTGTATTAATATTAATTTTAAATTTTTTTTTTTTTTTTTTTTGTGTAGGTTTAAATTGTAAAGTGATTATATTAAGTAGAGCTACAATTGTGCTTTTGATAAACCAGGTTCTATTGTTTTATACATTAAATTTATATTATTCTAGTTAAATTGTTATTTTTTTTTATTATAGATTTTTTTTCATTTATTCATAAATATTTTTTAATTACAAATGTCTACTAGAAAATATCCATCTGGATATGAAAAACTAAAAAAAAAAAGACAGAGAAGAATTAATTGAATCTCAAAAAGGAGCTATGGACAAATTTATTACTTTTAAAAAACAAAAGTTTGTAGAAAATTTGAGTGAAGGTTTCATAAATGAACAAGAAATTCATCAAAAAGAGTTGGAAGATAATGAAAATATACAACAAAATGATAATAACAAATATAGTCATGATAATGTTCAAACATGTAATGTCACCATTCTTGATAATGAAGCTCAAAATAATTTAGAGGAGAGTGAAAATATTAATGATCAACCTAATTATATTCCTACAAATATTTTTGATCCAAGTCAATGGAAAACTATTGATATAAAATTAAGAGATTTGTTAGTAGAAAATGGTCCAATAAGAGTTGATGATCTAAACTTTCCTATAGATAAGAACTCTAGACATTTTTCTACTATGCATTATATTCGAAAATTACCAAATGGAGAGAAACATGATAGAAAATGGTTAGTGTATTCGAAAGATCTAAATAAAGTATTTTGTTTTTGTTGCAAGTTGTTTAATTCAAAATCTAATACAAATCAACTAGCTAATGGAGGAACTAAGGATTGGAAAAATATTAGTTCTATTCTTAAAAATCACGAAACAACCAATGAGCATATTACTAATATGAATACTTGGATTGATTTAGAACTAAGATTATTGAAGAATAAAACAATTGATAAAAATGTCCAAGAACAAATTAAGAAAGAGAAAGATCATTGGAAAAAAGTGTTATTAAGATAATAGCGGTGGTAAAAAATCTTAGTAAAAATAATTTGGCATTCCGAGGAAAAAATGAAAAGATCTATCAAGAAAATAACAGAAATTTTTTAAGTATAATTGAAATGATTGCAGAATTTGATCCAATAATGCAAGAACATGTTCAACGTATTCAACATGGTGCATTCCATAATCATTATCTTGGACATAATATACAAAATGAAGTGATACAATTATTAGCAAATGAAATTAAAAGTAAAATTATAAAAAAGATTAAAGAAGCAAAATACTTTTCAATTATACTTGATTGTACCCCCGATGTAAGTCATCAAGAACAAATGACTCTCATACTAAGATGTGTGGATATTTCAGTAAGTCCGATAAAAATAGATGAACATTTTGTGGAATTTTTAAAGGTAGATGATACTTCTGGAAAAGGTCTTTTCAATGAAATTATAAGTGCAATAGAAAATCTTGAACTTGATATTAATGATGTACGTAGACAAGGATATGATAATGGGTCTAATATGAAAGGGAAAAAACAAGGGGTACAAAAAAGAATTCTTGATATAAATCCTAAAGCATTTTACACACCATGTGGTTGTCATAATCTCAACCTTGTCTTATGTGATATGGCTAATTCTTGTCCTAAAGCTATATCTTTTTTTGGAGTAGTACAACGTATATACACGCTATTTTCTTCTTCCACAAAGCGATGGAAAATTTTACAAGATAATGTGACAGGTTTAACTCTTAAGCCATTGTCACAAACACGTTGGGAAAGTTGAATTGAAAGTGTAAAAGCAATAAAATTTCAAGTTCTAGAAATAAGAGATGCTTTGTTACAATTGGCAAACACAAGTGAAGATCCAAAAACAAAAAGTGAAACTAATTGTTTAGCAACATATGAGATTGAAAGTTTTGAGTTTTTGCTAGCTATGATTATTTGGTATGACATATTATTTGCTGTTAACTCTGTTAGTAAAAATTTACAATCAAAAGACATGCATATTGATGTTGCTATAGATCAATTAAAAGGTCTCATGTCTTTTCTAAAAAAATATAGAGAAGATGGATTTACATCTGCTATGAATTCATCCAAAGAAATTGCAACCAAAATGGAAATAGAGCCTATATTTCGTGAAAAACGTATAATTCGTAGAAAGAAAAAGTTTGATGAGAATGTCAATGATGAGCCAACACAATCCGCTGAAGAATATTTTAGAATTAATTATTTTTTATATGTAGTAGATCAAGCTATTTCTTCAATTGAAAGTAGGTTTGAAAATTTTCAAATATATGAAAAATATTTTTGGTTTTTTATTTAATTTTGAAAAACTAAAATCACTAGATAATGGTAGTTTGAAAAAAAATTGTCTTAATCTTGAATGTTTTCTTACACATGAAACTTATTCAGATATTGATGGCTTAGATTTATTTTCAGAACTAAAAGTTTTAAAAGAAGTTTTGCAAATAAATGATAACTCTCCAATTAATGTACTAAATTATATAAAGAAGTTAGAATCTTTTCCAAATGCATGTATTGCTTTTAGAATATTACTAACTATACCTATTACAGTTGCTTCCGCAGAAAGAAGTTTTTCAAAATTCAAACTAATAAAATCCTATTTAAGATCAACTATGTCACAAGAAAGATTAAGTGGACTAGCCATATTATCAATTGAAAAGGAAATGTTAGCAGAACTTGAATACAAAAATTTAATTAGTAATTTTGACTCTCAAAAAGCAAGAAAAACAAATTTTAATTAAAAAAAATATATGAATTTATAATTAAATTAAATAAAATGCCCCATTTAAAATATTCGCCTAGGACCCCAAATTCATTGAGCCGGCCCTGTATAGGATTACAACAAGTTTAGCAACAAGGCTTGAAACTGGTTACAAGCTTTGTGAACAAGAGTAATATGGAAGAAATGAGTGTGGAAAGAGAGTAGTGGAAGAAATGATTGTTTTGCAGTGGAAGAAATAGTGACTTTTTTCACTATTCATAACAGGTTCGTGAAGGACAGTAGGAGTAAAACTCGGAGCTCTAACAAAAGAGCCCGCCTTTAACAGTTTGGTATTTTGTGCCAAAAGCAACAACAGTCCTACATGGGGAGCAAGCATTATCTTCAAGTATGACAAATGTCAAATATCAAAAAATTCCTCTAAGGCTGTGTTTGGTTGCTGTAAAACGTTTTCCGAAAAATACATATTTTCTGGAAATGCTAATTTTCGGAAAAGGAAAATGTATTCAGTCTGTTTGGCTGTCTCGGAAATCGTTTTACGGAAAATCAGTTCCGGTGTTTGGTTCGTCCAAATATTTTACGGAAATCGTTTTACGGAAAATCAATTCCGGTGTTTGGTTCGTCCAAACATTTTACGGAAAATACTTTACGGAAAATCAATTCTGGTGTTTGGTTCGGTCAAACATTTTACGAAAAATAAAATTCGTTTTTTACGGAAAACCAATTCTGGTGTTTGGTTTGTGGATCATTTTACGGAAAATATAAAATGTGTTACAAATTCAAGCACCTGCATTATCTAGACAAACTTGTAACAATACAAAACTAATCATCCACTTCAACATCAAAAATAAGCATTCAAATTCAAGAACCTGCATTCCCAATACATATCTATAACAATACAAAAATTATGGTCATTTGGTTCAACATCAAACATAATCATTTGAATATACCCATAATATTTATATAAAAACAGCCACATCAATCGTTCATCATTGGCATTACACCTCAATGGTGTACAAAAATGATACCTATTCGTGGTATCTGAACGGTACAAATACATAATTTGGGCAATTGTACCGTCCCAATAATACAAAAGAGTACATATATAATACATTGATAGGTCAATACTAATACTACAACAAAGGTTAATTCCTAAATCTACCATCACAGTCAACATGAACTAAGCAAATCAAATTTGTGAGAAAAAATAACCATCTAACCACAGCTTCCTCAACCTAGCATTCTTGGCTAAAAATCCACGTGCCGTCTTCTCATTTTCATAGAGATGGTCGAAGGCAGTAGCGAGCATATCTTCGCTATATCCATCCGCCGTCATAGCCATTACCTCATTGTACAAAGCTGTGTAATCTACCGGGACCCGATTTATTTCTTTCAGAGCGACAGCTTTTTCCTTCAGCTGATCAGACAGATCAGTCAGCACACTATCATCAGCATTAGAAGCTGCACGCCCTCTTTTGCGGGACTTGGAAATTCCCGACCCAGTGGTTAATGATTCAACTGCGTTCTTCCCTTTTTCAACCACATATTCCTCCACATTATCTGCAACAAACTCCGCACCATCCCCATTATCCCCATTCTCTGGCTCATTTTCGATATCCACATAGGACTTAGAAAAGCCACTTGTGGCTATGTCCTTCCCCACAACAATCGCTAATTCATCATAAAACTCAATTTTTTTGTTCAGATATTGGGCATGCGTTCGATGTGCCTGTAAGGGAGAAAGAAACGTATATAACAATGCAATAATAACTTCACTCATAAATTCAATATAAAAGACTATGAAATAACAATTAAAGCAAATACTCCATACTTTTTCCTATATTTTCTCAGTAATCAAACAAGTTTTTTGGCATGGGCAGAATCTTAAAATTGGACATTCAAATATCAGAACGAAGACATCATTCAATCAAATTAAAAAACCAAGATTGTGAGCTATATGGTTTAAGCACCTTTCATAAGTAAACAATGCAGTAACATTCTATGTGCAACCAGAAGTTGAATCACGCTAGTTTTCTCCCTCTGATCAACCTAGTCTAATCTATCAGTTCAAACACCATGCAATATGAAAGAAAAATAATAAATAAATAAATAAATAAAAGAGAAGAAAATTTCAATTGATCTAAAAAGAACTTTTCACCATGTAAAGTACACAACACCAAAGTTCACATAGTATACAAATTTACACTTGTTTATAAAATCTAAACAAAATCATCTCCACTGTTATCAATCTTTAGCAACTCATAATAAACACAAAAATTGAGAACTGAAAATTTAAGAGGAATGAAAATTACCATACATGCTGCTATTCTGTTTGTAACTCACCGCTTAAATAAGTGTTCAAAAACTCAAAACTATACATGTCTAGCTAGCTTGAAGTAATGCCACAAAACAAAACACATAGGTATGTATAGATATAATACATAGCTAAGGTGACATGAAAGTTATATTTGAAAAACCTTATAAAAGCAATGGAATCCGAAAAAGAATGACACTATAAATTTCATATAAAAGGCAAAAACATATATTATTATCTATATTAAGAAAATATAGTTGGAAGTCATACCATAACTTCTTCTGGGTATGTTTTAGCGTCGCAAGTTATCATTTTCAGATTTTCGTCCCAACCAAATCCACTCTTCTTTCTAAGAGTTTGAATAGTGGACCACATGGTCCTTAGAGTTTGCATCCGGTTGTCAACATAGGACGGGTGGCACTCAACCCCGAATTAGGCCGTTATCTCCTTCGCTACAAGAGCAAAGGAGCCGGCCCTAAAAGTACTAGAGGGTTTATTGCCCTTTGCAGCCTCCTCTGTAAGTATCCTAAGCATCATCTCATGCATGGGTGGCAGCCACCTAAATTGCTTGCTGCTGCTAACTTTTTCTTTGCCCTTTGACATTACTACATATGAAAATAGTATAGTGAGAGTAACATTTAAAAATGAGAGTAGCATTTAGTAATTATGCTCGGAACATGAACAACAAATCAAACACACATACAACCACGCTTATAAATGTGCACAACAGAATGAAACATGCTAACTATGGAAATGACAATGTAATACCATCAAATAACAATGTAATGCTAAAAATACTTTTTCATTACACCACCAAAAGTCTATAGTAAATACATTGTCTTTACAAAAAAACAAAAAGAAAAAACACATTACAATCATAGAAATCTAAATAAAGTACTACTCTCCACTCCTGATATAATCAGACCACATGACTTGGCATATCTCATCTCTCTTAGCATTCCATGATCTACTATTTTTGACGGACTCCCGACGTGATTGTGTTTCTTGTTGGTGGTCATTAGACTTTACTTGGTTCATTGCATCTTCCATAATATGGTCATTTGGTTCAACCCCCATAATGTGATTATGAACCATACAACACGCTAACACTACTTTCACTTGGGTTGGGAAAGACCAAAATGGTTCTGCATCCAACACTCGAAAACGTTTTTTCACCACTCCAAACCCTCGCTCAATGGTAATTCTCAATGAAGAGTGTCGGAGGTTGAACAATTCTTGCGCATTCTCAGAAGGACGATCACTAAACTCTTTCAAGTGATATCGCACACTCCGATACGGTGACAATATTCCATTTTTATTACCATACCCAGCATCACCAAGATAATATTTACCTACATATATTAAAAAATAAAACCAAATCACTATTATGCTTAGGAAAACGCACAATATTTATTAAACTAATAAACCAAAAAGGTGAAGTAATCGTGTAATACCATCGGGAATTGAAAATCTCCCTGGCCTAGCAAATGTATCATTTAACACACGTGAATCATGTGCACTGCCTTCCCATCCAGCCAATACATACGTGAACTTTAAGTCAAAACTAATGGCAGCTAACACATTTTGCGTGGTTCCATCTTTGCGACCACGAAATCTTCCTTGTATTTCAAGTGGCACAGATGCACGAATATGTGTACCATCTATTGCTCCAACACAATCCTAATTTTCGACAGACATAATGGTTTAAAATTACATAAATCTTCACAATTTACAAAAATACACAAGTCGCAATATTTACCTTAAAATATGGGTAAAACCTTCTGCTATTCCTTATCTCCGAAGGTGTATCTTTGCTACGCAGTCTTATTAGAACTCTATATAATTTCAAGACCCCCTTAAGGACGACCTTGAAGTATCTATGAACAGTCTCAGTTGATCTATAGATCCGACTACCCATTACACAAAACCTCACATTATGACCAATAATGTGTAAGAAAATGAACACTTGCTCCGTAACAGACATGTGAATAGTCGGACGTACGTGCTCCCCCTCAGTGAGAATGTGACATAAGTGGTGGAAAGCTATAGGCTTCATCCTAAGTTGATTCACACAATGTCTCTCACTTCCATGCAGAACACTATTTATGTATTCCTCTCTCTCGGCGGCATGGTTAACATAAGGCGCCTTAGGCAGTTGTCTATGTCTACGTCACAATTCCCTTAACAATGCAACCCCCACAAGGAGGACAGATGCAACTGAGGCAAGAATTGCGGATTTGGTTTTTTTCTTCATCTAACAAAATCACAAACATTGTGGTCTAAGAGGTATGTAAACAAGTATGCTATTGATTACACCATAAATAAAATCAGCCACAAACATAAAACATCCAAACCATATTGATAACGAATACCAAATCACATTGCATTCTATTTACACCATCACAATACCATCACATTGATAATTGCACATTGATATATCACAATACCATCACATTGCATTCTATTTACACTATCACAATACCATCACATTGATATATCACAATACCATCATATTGCATTCTATTTACAATCACCTATATACTCAAAGCACCTTCAATTAAGGTTTAAACACACACATATTCTACTGCAAGAACATAATAACACCAAGCATGGGTGAAGCTCCAAAATTTCTACACATAACCCAACTAGCCAAATTAAACAAAAAATCACAGCAAAAGTTCTACACATAACCCAACTAGCCAAATTCTAAAAAAAATCACAGCAACAACCAATCATGCATAATCAGTCAAGCTCCAAAATTCAAAAAAAAAATCAAACCACAAACCAATCGGGAATAACCTGCAATCAGAAAAGCCCCAAAATTTCATATGTGTTAAGAATATTAGCATAGAGATGTGTTATATCATGTTGTGTATGCTAGAGTGGATGCGGAAGAGGAAGCATAGAAGAGGAACACTGAGAACACGAGGGTTACGTGGTTCAGCCTTGACGGCCTACATCCACGGAGGAATCCCTTAAGGGCTACATCTTTATTATATGAGAGTGTAGTACAATAACCTCCTGTGTTACAATGAACCCTAACATGAGTATATATAGGCGACTAAACCCTAGACTACTAGTACAAGCAGGAATGGGCTTGGGCCTATTACATTGGGTTAATATGTTTAATATATATCTCTAACAATATGCATAACCCATAAATACACAGTTTAATAAACAATGGATAATTAAAAAAATTAATAAATAACCTGCAATCAGAAAAGCCCCAAAATTTCATATGCATAACCCACAAATACACAGTTTAATAAACAATGGATAATTAAAAAAATTAATAAATAACCTGCAATCAGAAAAGCCCAAAATTTCATACGCATAACTCACAAATACACTGTTTAATAAACAATGTATAATTAAAAAAATTAATAAATAAAAACATGTAAATAATTATATAAATATACCATAAAGGGGGAAGGGGACGCACTGTTGAAGAGTGTGAGTGGAAGCACAGTAATAATGTAAATGGAAATAACGTAAAGAGACTTGAAAATAAATAGCTTGAAAGTAAATAACTTGAATGTAAGAACAATAATAAGGCGGTAGAACCAGCCAAGCAGTATATATCAAAATAATTCAAAGTAAATAAGAACAATAGTTTAAAATAAATGAAAGCAATTTAGAACCATCCGGTATGGCGGTAATCCGTCCAAGGTGGTGGTAGCAACAAGTAAAGTAATGAACATAGAATTGAAAATACTTCTTATTGAAAGTAAGATAAACACTTACAGTAGTAGTAGTGAATACAAGATCTCAACAGTTACAGGTTAATAGTTACAAAGCTTGAACTAGTCCTAGTTACAAGGTTTGTAGAATTACAAAGTTTGTAGTGAATAAGGATGAACAAGGTAGTAGTAGTAGAAGTAGGGTGAGTTCTCTCTCTAAGAAGGCCAGTTCTAAGGGAAGAGAAATCAGAAGTAAACTTGACTTAAAAAACTTTTAAGGGACAACCCCCCTTTAATAGGCAATATTTTTGAATAAACAGTACTTGTGAATAGTGAAAGTTAACAGTGAAAAGTAAAAGTTAACAGTAATAATTCTGCTGAAAGCGATCTTGGTGTGACTAAAAGTCACGGGAAACATGGGGAATCATCTTTTAAGAACATTATCATCAGTGGAGGAAATCAATAGTAGAATTTGACTGGAAAGTAAACATTGCAACATTTTTGGCCATTATGCAGGCCAGACAAATAGGGGAATCAAGCTTTCAATCAATCTTTTGCTAAGTCATCAGCATCTTCGTCATCATGACCAAACCACTCCTGATTGTAAGGGTAGTAAGGGTCTTTTGAAACAGAGGCTTGAGAGGATCGCTTATCATCTGAATCAGCAGCTTCATCTTCTTTAACCATTTTAGTGAGCAGGGCATATAAAGCATCAGGGTCTTTGCGGATTGCATCCAAAGGAGAACTCTTCTTCTTAGTCTTTGCAGGCGGCTTAACATTTTTAGCGGATGAGGAAGCAGGTGCGCCAATTACAGCTTTTTGCATAGGAGTAGTGATTCGTAATGGGGAAGCACTTGGGGAAGGGAAATCTCTGGCAACATTGGTAATGATGGATTGGGTGTGGGCAAACTTATCCCACCATTTAACATAACAACAGCGAGTGAGAACATCACCATCTTTAACATACTGCCATTTTAGAATCCAAGGAACCTTGTATTTTTTAGTGAAATGAAGCAGGGGAGTGAACTTAGCTCCATGATCATCAGTTCTGAACCTTAATGTAAAATTTTGGAAAGAATCCTTCAATGGCACAGGGAATATTTCAACAATTGAACCAAATTGGGTCCACCAACGGATGAACCAGAGAGGGAGTTCAGAATCAAATTCTTTATCAAAATTAATAAACCATGAATGGGACATATTTTCATTTTGGTGGAGCATGAATCTGAACCAGGCAGTAACATAATCATGATATGAATAGGGAATAGAGAAATTTGGTAATCTTCTTGTGGCGGCAGGGTTGGAGCCCCACATTTCTTCAGAAATAATATTTTTTATGTAAGCACTGTGATAAATAATCCTATTATTATTAGCCTTATCAGTTATGGCTTTGATAACAATAGAATTCTCATGTCAAAGCATTTCAGAATAATATTGGACAGTCTTTTGGCTGTGTTCCGGAATCCAGTGAAAATTTGGAGGAAAATAACTGGTAGCAAGCCAAAAAGGGTTAGTGATGGAGGCCCTATTTGGCTCTACGAAGAACAGGTTTTGGATATATTGTTTTCTAACATACTGGGAAGTATTGGAAGCATTGGGGTAAATAGTTTTAACAGGTTGGTGAACAGTGGCTAAAGCATAAGGATCATATTGTGAAGCTAAAATAGAAGAATAATTAGGTTTGGGGATGGTACCTAGGGGAGTAAAACGATTAACAATATCCAAAGAGGAAACAGGTTCTTTTTTAACAATTGGATTAGTAGTGGCAGGTGTCTTGTCATTCGACCTTCTACTTGCCATTGGGACACTGCAGAAATTCACGGGTAAGGAAATCAGGGATAGCATTTTGAGATCCTTTAATATATTCAATATCAAAATCAAAAACACTCAAAATAGCTTGCCATCGGGCAAAAATATGTTTTGAAGCAATATTTTCAACATTTTTTTCAATAACATATTTAGCACTTTTGCAATCAATACGTAACAGAAACCTTTGGTTTAACAAATCACTTTGAAATTTTGAAATACATAGTACTATAGATAAAATTTCCTTTTTAATAGTACTATAATTTAACTGTGCATTATTCCAAATACCAGAATAAAAACGAACAATTTGTTCAGGTGACTCAGGAGAAACTCTTTGTTTTAGAATACCACCATAACCAACGTCAGAGGCATCGGTTTCAACAATTTTGAAGGCACCGACAGTAGGAATACCAAGACAAGGCAATGTCTTAACATGAGATTTGATTTGTTTAACAAGAGAAGTATGAACATCAGACCAAGGAGGAGGATTACTTTTTAACCGATCAAACAAAGGTTTGCATTGTTTCCTCATATCCTTGTAAAAATCCGCAACATAGTTTAATGACCCAAGAAATCTTTGGAGCTGTGTTTTGTCAATGATAACATCAGGAAACTTATCAGCAAATTGGATAGCTCTATCTATAGGACGAATTTGTCCTTCAGAGATATCATAGCCAAGAAAACGAACTTTGGTTTGGAACAGTTTAACCTTCTTGGCTGAAACAACAAGACCATTTCTTTTAATAGTGTCTAGAAACGAATTCAAATGTTTCCAGTGTTTGTCAATGGAGCTAGAGTAAACAAGAACATCATCAATATAAACAATGGAGAAGTGACTGAAAGAGTTAAAAATGTCATTCATGATATTTTGAAATTCGCTTGGAGCATTTTTAAGGCCAAATGGCATAACATTCCACTCATAATGTCCAAAAGGAGTGGTAAAAGCAGTTTTATACCTATCATTCTCACTAATCTGAATTTGCTAGAACACAGATTTCATGTCAAACTTGGAGAACACGACAGCTCCACTTAGCCTATGGACAAGGTCATTTTTATTGGGAATAGGATACCGAATCCATTCTAAAACCTTATTCAATGGTTTGTAGTTAATGACTAATCTTGGGGTTCCTCTTTCAATCTCAGCATTTTTTTGGACATAAAAAGCTGAACAAGACCAGGGGGACTTGCTATTCCTAATCAATTTTTTCTGCAACAAATCATTGATTTCCTTTTTGCAAAATTCAACAGTTTCAACATTCATTTGGATAGGACGAGCTTTGGTGGGAATATTTTTCTCATCAAAATCTTTAACATATGGTAAATCAACAATATGTTTCTTCCTATGCCAGAAAGCATTAGGAACATCGGAGCAAACATCATTAATCAATATTTTCTGAAAATCGTCAATTTTGGATTGCAACAATTTATCAGAAATTTGTTCAGCAATTTTCTTGTATCTAACCTCTTGCTGAAGGAATTTAAGATGTTTAATTTTAGCATGAATTATGTTTGAAGCAATACTAGTATCAATATCAGTCTTTGAAGCAAATTTGAACTTTACTTTTTGTCCAAAAGGATCAATAGTAATTCCATCATGTTCAACAAGAAAAGGATATAAAGCATTTATAAAAGGCAAACCAAGAATCACTTTATCAGTCATATTTTTAACAAGAACAGAAGGAATCTTGAAACAAACATTAGCATGGCAAACATGAGCATTATTCAATTCATACTTTATTTTCATTTGGGAACCATTAGCAGAAACCAATCTTTCAGTAGATTTTTCAAAGTATTTTGAAGGAATCAGTCCTTCTTGGATACAGTTCATATCCGCTCCTGAATCTATCATAGCAATAACAGTGAAATGATAATCAAGGGAAACAACAATTTTAACTTTTGTAAACCATTTTGGAGGAATTATTTTATCAACAAGAGCAAGTTGAGAAGTAGTGACATCATTAGGAATACCCTTACCAGAAAGAAGAGCTTGGTGACAGGATTCATCTCCATCTTTATGCTCAAGTCCTTGTTTAAGATTATTTTTATCACTTTTAATATCTTTAAAATTATGTTTTAATTCGCTTATCTCTTGTTTAACAATATTAATTTCATGTTGTAAATCATTAACAGTTAGTTCTTTAGGTTTCTTTATATTAAATTTTCCCAAAATTTTATCCTCTTTACTCTTGGTGAGGACATTGGTTTTAATAACATTGCAGCAAGAACCTCTACTACCAATTTTAATATCAGAAGAATAATCAATATTTAGTATGTTGAATTTGTTTTTTAAATTACTAGGTTTTCTTTTACAATTTTTATTAAAGTATCCAGATTTTCCACAGTTAACACGTCTCTTCCTAGCATAGAAATAATTAGGTTTAACAAAGTTATATCTGTATCTTAATTGGTGTTTTAACAATTTTTTATCATTACACCTATTGGTACTAAGTTTTTTAATAGTACTGAAAATATCTTCATAGGTTAAATTATTATAATCAATAGAATCATTTTTAGCCATTAATTCTTGTTTTACCTTATGAGCAAAGATAGGAGGCAGACCGTCAACAAACTTTTCTTTCCAATAATACTTATGACAATCTTTCCGGAGCATCACTCTGGAAATAAAAATATCTTGATACCATCTGTATTCAGACATAGTTGAACAACTCAAATCATTTAAATAATCATGAGATGAAATATTGGATGGAGTACCAACAAAGTGTTTGAGAATAGTATAGATCAAGGTATTGACACCATTACAAATAATACTTTCATCAAAAATAGGCAAACATTCATCATTCTTATTAACAGCATGTTTAATAGACTCTCTGGATTCTTCAGTGATATATGAATCCCACCATCCACGAAGAGCACCAGAAAAACCAGTAACAAGCAAGTTAATAATATCAGGTTGATCAAGAGCATGTTTATTTTGATAAGCAATACTAACCATAGACATGTGAATCATTTTAGTAACGATTTCTAGTTCAGACAAACCATCAATATTCCATTCATAAAGTTCATCAGCAGAAACAGAAGACACAGTATCAGAATCTGTATTTTCTTCAGAAACAATTTCTTTTTTGGAAATAATTTGAGCAGTTGGAGTACTTGTAGGAGTACCCTCAGTTTTAACTTTTAAATCAGAAAGCATTTTTTCAACAATTTCAAGAGTCTTGGACTGAGAAGTTTGAAACATAACTTTTTCCCTTTGACTGGGTAAATCAATCAAAGGTTTCTCAGTTTTAACAGGAACAGATTTTTCAACAATTTTTTCTTCAATACGATCAAGCTGTTGACCAATAATATGCAAAGATTGATTAGTAAAATTGTTTTGTTCAATAAGGTTAACAATGGGAATTTTATCATCAGCAATTTTGAAAGGAGAAGCCTTCACTTCCTCTTTTGTCACTTCATCTTTCTTAGTAGTTATCAAAATTGAATCAAGAGGAGGATGACTAGACCTAATAACGGTTTTATCAGTCTTAACAAAATTTGATTTCTTTATCACATTTAAATGTTGTTTTGAAACTTCATTATTTGAAACATAATGGTTTTCAAGAAAATCAAAAAACAAAATATGTTTTTTCAATTGATTCATCATTTCCAACCATTTTCTTTTAACACGGTCTTTATCAGACTGAGCAAAATTATTTTGGAAATATTTTCTCTTGGTTTTGTTTGTTGCAAGCATAAACTCATTGTACAAAGAATCCCAATCAATTTCAAAATCATCATTTAAAACAGTCAAAACTCTTAATTGATTTTGGTAAACAGGAGGAGTTTCAATAGGAGAATCAAAATCAGATGGAGTAACAGAAACAGTATCTTCCTCATCTTCATTAGCAGTTTTACTAAATGGAGTGGAAGTTTCAGGTTTAGTTGAATAATAAACAGAGCTGAATTGAGATTTATCACTTGAAATACCTTTTAGCTTTAAATCAGAGGATGTTTCTAAATTCTTTTTCAAAAATTCATTGATCTCGCGATCTCTTTTTGAAATACTTTCAGATCCAGCAAAGGAATGTCTTCCTTCGTTGATCCTCAAAGGTGGATTGTTTTGAAAACTTATTTTAACAGTACCATCAAGATATTGTTGAATATGGGTGAGATCAAGCTCATCAAAAATGGGTTTAGCAGGAGGGGTTTCTTGTTCTAACAACCAATCCTTAGGAAGTTTAACATCGTGCCATTGAATCATTTTTGGAACTTGGATTTTAGCATTAGGAGTTGAACATTGAATTAACATGGTTTTACCTGAAGGTTCTCTAGGCATTATAGCACAAGGATTCATTTGAGTACACATTAGTTTGTAATAAATGCGATAGATTAAAGCAAAAGGCTTACTACCCTCTTCCATGTGATAGCCAGATGAAGCAATATTCAAAGTTAAAGCTTTAACAATATTAGGATCATCCAAAGCAAGAGTAAGATCAGGATAACAGTTAAAATAAACAGGACCATCATACAAAGAAGCAATGATCATACCAAGAATGCTATCTTTAAAAATTTTAAATCTAGCATCTCTTAAACACATAAGAACAGAAGCATTAATACCCTTTCGGGTAAGCGGTTTAATAGCAACTTGAACCATACCAATATGTAAATAATAGAATTTTTTAGCAGCAATGAAATCATTAATGTTCTTTTTAGTGAATAAACAACATTTTTCATGAATTCTCGAGATAGAGAAAATTTGTTCAACAGTTCTAGCTTTATAAGCAGAATGAAAAGTACTTTCAACAAAACTAGTTTTATAAATAGTTTTAGTATCAACTTTAGGAATTGTCCATTTACGAAAATCAGGGATCACCTCATTATCATCAATAGTGTGATCTTCTTCATTTACAATATCAGGAGGACAACTAGTCCTGGAGCTGATAGAGGAGTTGGATCTCCACAACTTATCCATACTATCTTAGGTTTAACACTCAGTTATCATGTTTTTCTCACAACCGTTGCATTTCGTAACACATACCCTAACCAACCTCATACCTCTCATGCCCTACACGCCCTCTCTTGGCTCAAACGGGCCTTACAGCTAGGTCCTAGGAATTCACTTTACGACTAGGGTGGCGCCAACGACGGTAAGAAGGGAACACAACAACGGAATATCAAGCGTTCGGGTAGACACTGATAAGAAGACAAAGAACACAACCACACTACCACCGGCCAGAAAAGAGTGGCTCTGATACCATAAATAAATATTTATATTTATTTATATAAATATTTATATAAATATATATATATATATATATATATAATTCAGAGTGCAGAGATCGGATCGGGAGGATGGGTTGGACCGATGAGGTGAGTGGATCGGAGGTGAGTGAGTGTGTGGATCGAACGTGTGGGTCGGAGGTGAGGTGAGTGTGTGGCGGTCAATCGGTTCCGGAAAACTCACCGTGAGTCTGTGTTTGGCTCGGTGATCGGAGTGGCTGGATCGGTGATCGACTAGCTGAGCTAGATCGGGTGCATTGGTCTGGATCGGTGTGAGTTTGAGCTCTCACTCACTGTGGGTCTGCGGCGTTTGGCGCGGTGATCGTCTAGCTGAGCTCGGCATGACCGGCGTGAGGTAGATCGATGTCGGTTTGTGGATCGTTGGCTCTCGTTCTTTCTCTCGCTCGTTGGCTGGATCGGAGCTCTCAGTGGCTGGATCGATCGAAGCTCTCGCACTTGATCTTGCTCGTTGGCTTCGATCTCGCTCGTTGGCTTCGATCTCGCTCGTTCTTTCAATCGCTCTCTCTGTGTTGTGTTCTGCGATGGTTTTTTTGTTCTTTCTCTCGCTCTCTCTGTGTTGTGTTTTGCGTTTTCTCTCTCCCTCTCTCTGTGTTTTGCGTGACCCGAAAATGATTTGAAATGAAAATAAGGGTGTAAAATCATTTCCAGGTCAAAGGTGAAAATATTGGTCAACCGGAAGTCATTTTCCGGAAAATATTATTTTCCATGACAGCCAAACATGCGGGTTTGGGGGAAAATGATTTCCTGAAATCATTTTCACCCAAATCAAACGCACCCTAAATACTATAATTTTTACCTAAATCAAACGCACCCTAAATACTATAATTTTTACCATACCATCTTGAAAACAGTACGAATTGAAATGCTAAAAAAAAAAAAAAAATTTTTTATTCATTTTTTCTTTCATCCTTTATGACTTTCTCTCTTCTCTCTCTTCTTCTTCTTTTTTTTTTTTTTTTTTTTTTTTCTTTATGGCAGGCGAGCTTTACAGAAGGGGTAGCATGGAACGGTACGAATTGAAATGCTAAAAAAATAAAAATAAAAAGTTTTTTATTCATTTTCTCTTTCATCCCTTATTCCTTTCTCTCTTCTCTCTTTTTCTTTTTCTTTTTCTTCTTTCATCCTTTATGGCAGGCGAGCTTTACAGAAGGGGCAGCTTGTGGTGAATATCCTTGTGGGGCTGGTAAATCTATTCTGGCTCACTCAAAGGACACAAATTACGTCACTTGTATGACCTTCAATTTCGTAATTTTTATGCATCTCTTGCAATCATTTTTTTGCTCACCAGTGGTGTGCCACCAAATAATAAATTCACCATGTCTTTCTCGGCAGCATGATGAATTATTGATACCACCAATAGACTAGGATCTACATTAGCAACGATTGATTGTAACCATGGAGGTAAATTCTCTTTTTTTAACTAGATCATGTTTCAATTTTTTTCAATAATTTGATAGTTGTGGTGGACGGATTTTAATTTTAAGCCTCCATAAAAAATACTAGGAGATGCAATCTGAGCTACAAGTCCGTTGACCACTACATTTCAACTCTTTTTTTTTTTTTTTTTTTTTTTTTTCTTTAGAAGATGTTTCAACTCTAAGTGATCAATCTTTTTGTTCATTTTTTTCAACCAACTCTACTCTACCCTCTTACCTCCCCTCCTTCCAAACTTTACCCTAAATAGAGATTCGAGGTATTACAATCACAAAAAATTCTTGTATCTAAAGTGAGTGAAGATCTCATGTGAATTTTTATTATCTTCCAAATACTTAAGAATTTTCATTATTCATTTTTGTTTGAAATATCATTTTGATGGAAGCTTATGGGTATTGCTCAAAAACACAATCACAATCATGAAGTATATTATCGTCATTAGTTTAATCTTTTTCTTTTATCTTAGAATAAGATTCTCTTTCAATAATCAAAGATATATCATCCAGTAATTGGGAGTTTAGGGTAATCATTAGTTTTTATCTTATGTTGATTTTTATTTTTATGTTATTTATGTTTATGTGTATTGTTATTAGTATCACACTAACCCCTAAAAACCACTCATTGGTGATATATATCATTGAAACAACAAACCTAACAATTAGGAAAATTCTCATCTCAACGAAACATCTCATGTAATGTAAGATTTTGTTGTACCTTTAAATTTTTTTATTTATTCAAAGTTGGTCTTGTGGCTTTCTCCTCCTTCAAAAGCACAAAATTTTCATGTAAAATTTTTGTGCTTTTGTGTGTAATTGATATATATATAATTTTTTTTTTTTTGAAACATACAGCCACAAAAGAGAGAGATTTTTTTTTTTTGGGGAGGGGGGGGGGGGGAGATTGGTTAAAAAAAACCAAACAATTACAAATGACAATTTAAAGAATTTTCAAATCATAACGTTGACCCAAATTTTATGTCCACCGATGTTTATGTTTTTTTTTTTTTTTTTTTTTTTTAAAATAAGAATACTGCAACTTTATTAAGAAGAAGAGAAATTCAATACATCCTGAGCCAAAATGGCTTTAAGCATATTAAGATTTTTCTCTATCTAAGTTACAAAATGAGAAATACCTTAAGCATATTAAGCCAAAGTAAAAGTCATAGTACTAGATTCGTAAAATAATAATAAATAAATTGAGGCCAAAGTAATGAATGAAGATCTGGCCAAGAAGTGTGAAAGTGTGCAGGAGAGTTTAGTTGCAGTTAAAGTGTCATATACGGAAATCTCTTAAGTATTTTTGGAGTATAGATAAATGGTGTTTCTTTCTTTTATATTCATGTTGAACATCACCATGAATTTAATAAGTAGATCTCATACACCATTAATGTAAGAGAAAATAATATTATTCTTTGTGTTCCAAAAATACCTAAGTATTATTCGTCATACATACAGAGCCACACATTATAATAATTCATATTCTGTCATAAGATGGGAGCCAGTCATTGTTGGATCCTAGTATATTTTTTAGTCTCATCAAATGGCATTTGATCAAACCCATTGACTGTAAAAGGCTATCTTGTAGGCTTGTAGCAATAGTCATAGTTGATTTCAGAAGGGTCTGGTACAAAATAAAGGGCAATTCTCATGTAATTCATATTTTCTCTATTTTATTTTTTTGTGTTTAGACTCTTATAGTTAGCCATTGTAATAGTTGATTTCAGATGGTTCTGGTACAAAATAAAAGCAAATCTCACGTGATTAATCTTTGCTCAATTTCATTTTTTGCATAAGGCTCTTATAGTTATCTCTGTAGTTCGAACCTCTTTCTTTTTAACTTTGCAATTTGTGCATTAGAAAATAAGAATTGAACTTCAAAACTCTTGTTGTCTGTTGAAACATTAATTTCTCTTTACAAATGATATTGGTACAAACAAAATTTGGAGGGGACTGGGGACCAAGAGCTTCTTGTTAAAAGGTCCTCATGCCCATACAGTAAGGTTATATATTATTACACTGAAATTTATGGCCAACATGAAAGTGAATAAACCCCAAGCACACGTGCCTTTCCATGTTCACCACCAAGCTCAGCCCACACATAAAATACATGAGATGAGACTAGGTGAATAAACCTTAACCTTATGATGGTCCCCCTAAATCATTTATGTTGCTTGGGACCTTTCAAATCTAAAACAATTTATTGATTGATTGTACCCGTGGATCATTAATTCAAGTTACAGGTAAAGATTTAGTTGAATTGTTAACCATAAATTAATGATGATAGCGATGGAGACCAACTGAGCCTTGATATTGGGCTCCTTATCCTTCTGGAAAAATTTAGGCTAATGTGTGCAAAAATATTTTTATGAGTAAATTAAACTAGTAAAAAAGATATTATATATATATATATATATATATATATATATCATGGTTTTAAAAACTAGACCGAACCAGTCAATCCGACTAGTTCAATCAAGAACCGAGCACTTGCTTGGTCTGGTCTGGCAAAAACCCCCAAAATTGATGAAAATCACTCAAAAACCAAATTAAACCGAGAATCGGGGGCAAAATCAGTTTTTGCCCCTAGTCCAATTTTTAAAACCATGACACACAGACACACACACATGTTGGGGGTTCAAGTTATACCTGATATAATCATATAATCTTACGGAATGTTACACATCTTAATAATTTTTTATTGGATTAATAATTTGAAAATCTCACTACCTTATTACATGTCCTTTATATGTTTATCATGCATGTTGAATTCCGTACCAATTGAGTGTTATTTATTATTTGATCTATAAACTCATTATAAAAACTTAAATAATAAAAAGTTGATTGATGACATAGTTATTGATCTTTGATCATCTTAAATATTTGCAAGTACAAAAAGTATAAGAGATAATGTAACCAATAGTGGATTTTTTGAAGTTCACAATCCAATAAAAAAATATTGAGTGGTATAACATTTTTAAAAGTTATACCATATTACATCATTTAATAACTTTTTATTAGATTAATATTTAGAAAATCTTACCATTGAATTACATATTCTCTATGTTCTAAAGAAGAATATCAAATTGCATGTCAATTGAATGTTGTTTACTACTTAATCCAAAACTTATTATTTATGCATAGTTTTAAAATTCGAAAATTTAAAATTCAAATATTTGATAGATGACATGGTTAACAACATTCAGTTGATATAAAATTTGGCATGCGCGTTAATAACTTAGAAAACATCTAATCCTACAATGAAAATTTTTAAATATTAATCTAAGAAAAAGTTATTAGACGGTGTAATATAGTGTAAAAGATTGTTTATGGACCCAAATCTCTTTGCCACACAAATTGGGCACGAGGGGTAGAAAAATCTATAATTCCATATCATGGACCCAAAAGGCCCAAAATTTCGTGATCCATGGATTGGGCTCAAAGCTCATTGCCCCCTTTTGTAGATCTTAGAACTTCTCTCATGAAAAAATGGACCGTGCGAAAAATTAAATGACCCACCCAAGAAATAGGCAATTCTGGCCATTAAAATTGAAAGTGCCAAGTTCCACTTCAAGGGAGAACCCACAATATCCAGGCCCATTGAGTTAGAAATGATGGATAATAGGGCAAAAAGAGAGAATGGTAGAAGACTAGCTACTGAGCCCATTAAAAGCTAACCAAGAAACCCAAATTAGAAGTAAAATTAATTGCAAAAGAGGTAAAAAAAAAGTGGAAAAATGAAACAAGAACATGACTCATACAAAAAATTCAACTCACACTCTTTTCAACACACAAAGACAATGGCGACTCCAGGAATTTTGTCCAGGGTGTTCCTATTTCACTTTGAAAAAATTTCGGGTCATTTTGGTCTATTTCAAGTGTTTTGGGACGTTTCGGTAAATACAGGCCGAAATTTAAGATTTGGCTGGCATGAAACTTGTGCTTAAAAAAAAAAAAAAAAATGTTCTTAAAACCAAAGCAAATTTGCATTCTGTACACCAAAAAACCTCAAAAGGAAAAAAAAAAATGAAAAGAAAAGAAATGAACAAAAGTAACCGTACAATAAACTATAAGTTCATTTGAAATATTAATAAAATTATTAATTATTGTTGTTTAGTTGTTTCATTAATTTGTTTATCTTTTATAAACTATAATTATAAAATTTGTTGTTTCATGAATTATAAAATTATTAATTGTTATTTAGCCTAACATAATTTAATTTATTTATCTTTTATAATGTATTGGTTAATTTAATTATACAACTTTAATTATTATTGTTTAGCGTAACAATAAATTATATTACTTTAATTTGTTTGTCATTAATTATACTGTTTTAATTTATTATATTTTTTAGCCCCTTGTGCACATTACACATTTCATGTGTAGCACAATAATTAAAGTAGTGTAATATGCAGCACATTACACTGTTTTAATTATTGTTTACCCGACTCCAGCCCATCAGCCCATCTACTCCTCCCACTCAACAAATAAGCACAAGCCTAATGCCCCAATCACAATAGCCTGCCAATCAGAAAATTTCACAATCACAATAAAATTTCACAACCACAATACACAGTACATATTATACTAAGAGACAACCAATATTTCACCAACAACAGCACCAGAACCAACACCAACAGATAGAGTACAGCCAAATTCAAAAAAACAAAAAAACAGATAAAAAGCAAAATATAAATAGAGGTAATTCGGCCAGCCAATCAGAGAATTCAAAAGAGAGAGAGATACTGAGTAAAGTTAGATATTAAAGAATAAAGAGAGAACCATTCAGTGAGAACCATTCGTTACTTTCGTTTCATGTTTTCATTTCAGTGAGATAAAAAGAGAGAGAGAGAGAGACTGAGAGACTGAGAGAGATTCAGAGAGAAAAAGAGAGAAATACCTTGAGGGAGGGACAATGGCGACTCCAGGAATTTTGTCCAGGGTGTTCCTATTTCACTTTGAAAAAATTTCGGGTCATTTTGGTTTATTTCAAGTGTTTTGGGACGTTTCGGTAAATACAGGCCGAAATTTAAGATTTGGCTGGCATGAAACTTGTGCTTAAAAAAAAAAAATGTTCTTAAAACCAAAGCAAATTTGCATTCTGTACACCAAAAAACCTCAAAAGGAAAAAAAAAATGAAAAGAAAAGAAATGAACAAAAGTAACCGTACAATAAACTATAAGTTCATTTGAAATATTAATAAAATTATTAATTATTGTTGTTTAGTTGTTTCATTAATTTGTTTATCTTTTA
This sequence comes from Quercus lobata, assembly GCF_001633185.2. Lineage (NCBI taxonomy): Eukaryota > Viridiplantae > Streptophyta > Magnoliopsida > Fagales > Fagaceae > Quercus > Quercus lobata. Next base: position 80,090,500 of record NC_044907.1, read on the forward strand.
TAAACTATAATTATAAAATTTGTTGTTTCATGAATTATAAAATTATTAATTGTTATTTAGCCTAACATAATTTAATTTATTTATCTTTTATAATGTATTGGTTAATTTAATTATACAACTTTAATTATTATTGTTTAGCGTAACAATAAATTATATTACTTTAATTTGTTTGTCATTAATTATACTGTTTTAATTTATTATATTGTTTAGCCCCTTGTGCACATTACACATTTCATGTGTAGCACAATAATTAAAGTAGTGTAATATGCAGCACATTACACTGTTTTAATTATTGTTTACCCGACTCCAGCCCATCAGCCCATCTACTCCTCCCACTCAACAAATAAGCACAAGCCTAATGCCCCAATCACAATAGCCTGCCAATCAGAAAATTTCACAATCACAATAAAATTTCACAACCACAATACACAGTACACATTATACTAAGAGACAACCAATATTTCACCAACAACAGCACCAGAACCAACACCAACAGATAGAGTACAGCCAAATTCAAAAAAACAAAAAAACAGATAAAAAGCAAAATATAAATAGAGGTAATTCGGCCAGCCAATCAGAGAATTCAAAAGAGAGAGAGATACTGAGTAAAGTTAGATATTAAAGAATAAAGAGAGAACCATTCAGTGAGAACCATTCGTTACTTTCGTTTCATGTTTTCATTTCAGTGAGATAAAGAGAGAGAGAGAGAGAGACTGAGAGACTGAGAGAGATTCAGAGAGAAAAAGAGAGAAATACCTTGAGGAAGGGAGCACCGAGCGGCGAGCATCGAGCTGCGAGCGACGAGCGGCGAGCTCCGAGCACCGAGCACTGAGCACCGAAGCAGAGCGATCTGCGATCTGCGATGAGGGGCAAGCGAGCGATGGCGATGACGTGCGATCTACGGCTACGACGAGCGATCTACTGCTACGGCGACGTGACCTGCGAGCGATCTGCGATCTATCTACGGCGATGGCGTCGACGTGACCGTGGGTTTGGTTTTGGACCTTTGGTTTGCTCTCTATTGGGTTTTTTTTTTTTTTTTGATAAACACTAAAACACCTCCTCTGTATTGGAGTTTGTTTTGCTTCTGCTCTTTATGGACTGACTGTATTGGGGCTTGGTTTTCTCTGCCAGCGACGTGACTGTGGGTAAGGGTTTGATTTCTGATTCTCTGCATCGGTTTTTTTTTTTTTTGAGAAACCGTGGGTGGGTTTGCTACCTCTGTAATCTATTGGGCTTGCCGTGGGCTTGGCTCGGTCACAATTTCTTGGTTTGCCGTGGGCTTGGCTCGATTACAATTTTTTTTTTTTTTTTTTTTTTTTTGCTTGAAAGTAGAACAGATAATTTTTTTTTTTTTTATTAATTTGAGGACGTTTCTAATTTTGTGATTGAGGGTGTTCCTAATTTTGTGATCAGGGTGTTCCTAATACAGCTTAAATATAATTTTTTTTTTTTGTTTTAATTTTTTTCAATTCAGGGTGTTCCTAGGAACACCCTGAGTTGTATGTGGCGCCGCCACTGTGTATGAAGATCTGGCCAAGAAGTGTGAAAGTATGCAGGAGAGTTTAGTTGCAGTTAAAGAGTGTCATATATGGACTTCTTAAGTATTTGTGGAGTATAGATAAATGGTATTTCTTTATCTTATATTTATGTTGAACCTCACCATGAATTTAATAAATAGATCCAATGCACCAAAATGTAAGAAAAAAAAAATATATTATTCTCCGTGTACCGAAAATACTTATAAGAATTACTCATCATACCTACAGAGCCACACATTATAATAATTCATATTCTGTCATAAGATGGGAGCCAGTCATTGTTGGATCCTAGTATATTTTTTAGTCTCAACAAATGGCATTCGATCAAACCCATTGACTGTAAAAGGCTATCTTGTAGGCTCGTAGCAATAGTCATAGTTGATTTCAGATGGGTCTGGTATAAAATAAAGGCAATTCTCATGTAATTCATATTTTCTCTATTTTATTTTTTTGTGTTTAGACTCTTATAGTTAACCATTGTAATAGTTGATTTTAGATGGTTCTGGTACAAAATAAAAGCATATCTCAAGTGATTAATCTTTGCCCATTTTCATTTTTTGCGTAAGGCTCTTATAGTTATCTATGTAGTTCAAACCTCTCTCATCTTAACTTTGTAATTCGTGCATTAAAAAATGAGAATTGAACAATAGAATTCTTGTTGTCTGTAACATTAATTTCTCTTTACAAATGATATTGGTACAAACAAAATTTGGAGGGGACTGGGGACCAAGAGCTTCTTGTTAAAAGGTCATCATGCCCATACACAAACGTTATATATTATTACACTGAAATTTATGGCCAACATGATTATTCCCCCATGAATGTGAATAAACCCCAAGCACAAGTGCCTTTCCATGTTCACCACCAAGCTCAGCCCACACATAAAATACATGAGATGAGACTAGGTGAATATACCTTAACCTTATGATGGTCCCCCTCAAATCATTTATGTTGCTTGGGACCTATCAAATCTAAAACAATTTATTGGTTGATTGTACCCGTGGATCATTAATTCAAGTTACAGGTAAATATTTAGTTGAACCGTTGAACCATAAATTAATGATGATGGCGATGGAGACCAACTGAGCCTTGATATTGGGCTCCTTATCCTTTTGAAAAAATTTAGGCTTATAATGTGGGCTTGCTTAGAAAATGGTTCCTAATATCACCACTACTTTATTAGTCAAAATTCTTATTCATTAATAGGTGAATATTCATTCAGCCAAAAAGTGAAATTTATATATTCAATAAGCCCATTTATTCACAGCGAGAGTATCAAATGTTAAAACAAATTTTTTTTTTTTTTCAATTTATTGTTCCATAACTCTCAATAATTTAATTAACTTAAATTTTAAGTTTAGAAAAATCACCATAAGATTTTCTATGGATTATAAATTGAAAATGGGATATAATCTATATATATATATATATATATATAAAATCGAAGTTTTTGCAGCTCCCACAATTTTCCACGTCACCACTATTTTTTTATTTTTTAGATTCTTTTTATTTTAGGTTGTTACAATAGTTTAGTTTAAGTAAAACTCTATTAAATATATGTTTCAACCCAAACTGAAGCCTTTGCAACTCCCACAATTTTCCACGTCACCACTATTTTTTTTATTTTTTAGATTCTTTATATTTTAGGTTGTTACAATAGTTTAGTTTAAGTAAAACCCTATTAAATATATGTTTCAACCCAAACCTGACTAGAGATTTCATCTATAAATTCATAAACTAAAAACCCTATTGATGCATAGCCATCCAAAATTATAGACTTTCTTTCATCAGAGTAGTCTCCTTGCTTGCCTAAGATTCTTCTAATCAAAGCAACCGTTAATGTTGTAGAGTCTTTCTTGTGGTATTCTACCGTTTTCCTTAAACTCAGATGAGAGGTGTGGCCACATATGCGTACTGTATTAAATCAGAACAGTCGTGGGAAATACTTTGTAAGACATTTTATTATCAATAATTTTTTTTAACCTTTTTCCTTAAGTCGTTGCTTCTGCTAAGCACTGTTGTTACATTGAACTTTTTTGTTATATTGAACTTTTTTTGTTTTATATAGATTACATCAATTATGATTGCACTATTATTCTTATTTTGAGCTCACATTAAAAGAAATTAAAGACATATGAAAGTTTTTGTGAAAGGGACAAAGGTTTTTAGTGGTCATAGGTAAGGGAAGATTTAAGTGATTGAATATATTGGTCTTAAAGAGTGATTTGGGAGGGCAAAGAGTATTTGGCAAAACTTTTGTATAGCAATAGTTGTTTGATGAAAATTGATTTTGCTTAAAGGCGTAAAATTCATCTCTGCGGAGGATTCACTTTGATCTTGTGATATAGCTGATATGGTTTAGATTTTAGCTTATCCTTGGATCACATTCAAAATGTAAGAGAAAATGTCTAAGCCAAATTGGAAAGGGGCTAGGACTAAATTTTATTTTCCAATCTACTTCTTTGCCTTTGGAACTAAATTAGAACTAGACAGTATCTATGCCCTATACATATACTAAGATGATATGATTTACTAAGATGGATTCTTTTGTTTTATATTTGCTAGATAATCTTTAATCTATGGACTATGTGAATATAAATTTGATTTGTATTAAAATTGGTAGAATTTTTTGTGTTGTGGTAGAATTTTACTAATGGAATTTGTAAAATTATTGATTTTTTTTCTTTGGCTGCTCATAATTTGATAAAATTAGTACGATCTTTATTAACACAGCTTGAATTTTTTTAGAAATAACATTAGTTAGATAAGAATCGAAGAAAAGTAATATCTGAGTTGGAGGTTATTAATTACATTTTCTTTTCTAGCTTTGCTTTTAGAATTACAAGAGCTTCATTTTAAACACAATAGGTGTGAATGTTTCATGGTTAAGGAAACTCTTTAATTGCTGCATATTTAATGCATGTTCTTGAAAAGAATTTGTAAGTTTTTTAATCAGTGAGTCTTGAAAAAAATGTCTCAATTATACTAGAATTGCGTATAGAGAGGCCATGGCATTAGTTATAGGCTCTAGATATTGTCCTTTTTTAATGTCAAATTTGGAGAATAAGTATAGCAGGTGAGTACAAATGAGGAGTTTGAGTGACTGAAACTTCTTTAGCTATATTTTGTGTTTCAAAAACAATTGTTTTTTTTTTTTTTTTTTATATATTTATAAGTATTCATGTTTGAAAGGTATCTTGTATAATTGCTACATATACTATATCATTAATGTCTTCTCCTATTTATAAACATTTAAGCTAACTATAACGAAATGAATATTTGAAATAATTTTTTAAACTACCACAATTAAAATAAAATAAAAATTTTCAATGGCAAAAAAATTAACAAAAATATTTTATAACTCATATTTAATAGCTTTCCCATGCATCGCACGGGTTAGCGACTAGTCATGTTAATATTTTTAGGGAGAGCTCTACGTGGTGAATTGTGCTAATTTTTTTTTTAATAATTTGATAGTGTAAGTGGGAAGGAAGATTTAAATTCTAAATTTGAACATCATGTCCTTTTAATATATAGTTTTTTAAAATAAAAAATAAAAAGTGACTATGTCCTTGTAAGATGTTTGCTAATGGTCTTATGGCCTATAGGCCTCCTTACGGGGGGGGTTAATTTTTGAGGTTCAATACTTCAATCACTCTAAGTTATAGACTTAGAATATGCGTGTATCAGTGTATGTACTTTTTTTTATTTATAGAGAAAATCATTATATTATTGTGGCTTAAATAATAGTCAAAATTTGAGCAATTAAAATAAGGTTAAAATGTACAGACAACCCCTCCAATATTGACCTTTTTTTAGTTACACCCTTAGTTATTAATTATTTTAGTTGAACCATCTATATTAAAATATTAATTTAACGCACCCTTTTTTAGTTCATATGTCGAACAAAATGTGTCACACAACTTACAAAAATCAGTAAACAGTAAACACATGATACAAGACTTACGAAAATATATTGTACAGATGTTTACTATTTTTTATATTTAAAAAAATGTATAAAATACAAAAAAAAAATTTATTTTTATTTACAGATAAAAAAATTATTATTTTTCCCCACAAGCCACATTTTATGTACTCATTAGTTTAAAAAGTAAATAAATGTCAATTGACATACTTCTACTGGAAATAATAAGGCTATAATGGATGGCCTTTCAAAAAAAAAAAAGGCTATAATGGATGGAAGGGATGTAACGAAACCAATCAATGAAACAACGATGTGTGAATTAAAATAATTAAAAATAAAAAACAAAAAAAACTGAGTATGTGTGATTATAAGTCATATAGTTTCACTTTCCGTTCATAAATTTCAAGTGACATATTTCATATTTCTATTGATGATTGTCAAAGTTATAAATAGATGAAATGGAAAGGATCTGATTTACAAGTCGTATTAAGAAAAGTTTTGCAGTCAAAGCCACCAAAGCACAATGTCCAAAATCTTAGGTTCGGATCTTCTAGGTTCTTATCCAAAAATAGAAGAGCATGCAGTCATCCACAAAGCCAATCAACCTATAGAAATTCACGCATCATTAACTGTGGATCTGCAGAATTTTCGTCCTATGGTCATATTATAGATGATTTCACGCATCATTAATCTGATTTGATTTCTAGTGAGTTTTGTTTCGTTAATAGGTCTTGTAATAAAGTTGCCGATGTTTTGGCAAAGAAAGCCAAGTCTGGTTTAGAACTTCAGGTCTGGCGAGATGACATGCCTGGGGATATAGCCTCTTTGGTTTTTGCTGATATACGTTAAGTTTGGTTTCTGGTTTCTTTCAATAAAGTTCCTTCCTGGTCTTCCAGGTTGGCTTCTCAAAAAAAAAGAAATTCAGATTAATAAAAATTTAAATCTTAAACAAATAGTAATTCAGATTAAGAAATGATTTGGCTTGGGTTTGGCTCAAATCGATCCAATACAACTAGACTTTAGACTCAAATCTGACCAACTTACAAATTGCAATATCTTTAGAGAGATGTTACGTCTACAACATTTTTATAACAAATCATAGGTGGTTAGTTGTTATTGGTTCAAATTTGAAATTAATACTAAAATTACTTTTTTGCCTTAACAATAACAACCAGTAACAACCTGCCATTTAAGATTTGTTGTAAAAATATTAGAGACATATCATTTCTCATATTTTTATGTATTTTTATTTTTGGTCCAGTACAACTGGACTTTGGACTCAAACTTAATCGATTTAAAAATTGCAATATTTTTATGTATTCTATTTTGCTAAGGAAAAATAAACATCAAACTCATAGGGAAAGGCAGATGGGCAACTTTAAAGAGCTTGATAACATTAAATTCTTATTTATAGCAAGTTAGGTATATGTATATTAATGACCATAATTAGCTTTCATGTAGCAGTAGCAATATCAACCCCCATTAAATACACCAGTTTGACATTTGTAGTTGAATGCTGTTTTCAGACATTGATTTATAGTACGTACGCACATAAACAAAATTTCTATACGTCACAATCCCTTTCACAAGCTACCAGCAAGGTGAGTTAAGACCCTTCAAGGTATGAATGGCCAAGCTGTTGGAGTTTGAAGCACTCGAAAAATAAAAATCAAATTGGTGATGGTTGAAAGTCTCAATCTGAGATATTAATGAGTTTCCGTTTTCAGTTTGGACTCTGACATTTCCTTAGCCTTAGAGGTTCCCTCTTTTCTTCAGTTGGCTCAGTTTCTCTCTATGTTTATTTGCTGCTCAACTTGCTGGTTCAGCGACGATTTTTGGATTTTTATTTATTGCCGGGAAAGCGATCATTTAATTAGACCTGATAAAATTGGACCCGAACGTGTTGACTTGTCCAAACTTGGAGGAGAAAATGTCACATAGTTTTTTTTGTTTTTTGTTTTTAAATCTATTAGGTTCTAAATGTTTAGAACAATTGGCAAATCGTGAACACAAACTTGTCTAGATATAGATCTTAGAGTCTATAGGTATTATTAGACAATGCTCAAGGTGATTCAAGTCAAGATTCAAGAACATACAAGTTGCAGGAAGAAGATTTCATAATCTGTCTAGTTCGATCGATCGAAAGTCGTATCTGCAGAATTTTAATTAAGCCCAAACAACAGTTTAAGCCCATTTAGGATTAGGGTTTCTAATCTACTTCTCCCAGTATATAAAGGAAACCCTAAGCACGTTTTTATGTGGCTTTTCAGAGAGAAAAGAGTGTGCCTCTTTTGTATTTAGGGTTTTGTTCCTAAAAAGCTCTCTTATGTCTTCTACCGATGCTATTCCTTGAAAAATCTCAAGATCCGGTATTGTAGAAGTTGCTGCCTTCTCTAGTCATCAAAGGTGCTGATGATCTAAACCTTCAAGGGTGGTCTTGGAGTCACAAACAGAAGAGTTTGTGTTGCTAAACCTTTGAGTGGGATCTCAAAGTCACAAACGGGGGTGTTAGTGTTTTGGAAAGGCCAAAGAAAGAAGGAGTCCGTGGATTCAGAGCTTACACGTAGTCGTGTCAATAAGTTCTACTGGTGGGTAGCAATAAGAAGTCGAGCGTGGGGGCTTGTAAGTCTTATTGTATGAACTTCGATTCTTTCAAGATAGTGGATTCAAGTTTACCTTGAGGATAACTAGGTCAAATCCTCCCTAGGTTTTTACCGGTTTGGTTTCTTGGGTGATCATATCTTGTGTTATTTTTTTTTTCCGCTGCTTTGCTTGATTTGATCTTTATTATTGTGATAATCTAGATTTGTTAAATTGGACTAAGTAACAACTTGGCTAATTACCTAGGTTAAATCAATTGTTTTAAGGGGTCTAAAAACTATCAAAATCATCGATTTAGACCCCCCCCCCCAAAGTTGGTTATACAATGGATCTATTGATTAATTTTCGATAAATCCAATTGTGTGATCACAATTCTAAATTTATAATTACATAAATATAAATCATAGTAAGTCACCAAATCTATAAGAGTGAACTTATGATTTTCTGCTTTAATACCATATTAAATTACCAATTCTCTTAAAATCTGGCCCAATCTGACCTATTTGACATACCAATCATAATCTATATATATATATATATATATAAAACCGAAACTTTTAGAGCTCCCACATTTTTCCACATCAGCATTATTTAAAAAAAAAAAGATTATTAAAAAAAAAAAAGTAAAACCCTTTTCTGACCCAATAACTATTTCTCCAAAAACAAACCCGATAAAACATATTTCTCTCCCTCAAACGCAAACGTATCTCTCTCTATCGTTCCCCCCACTCCTCTTCTACCTGTGGCTCTGCTACCCCAGACAGATTCTATTCTACAAAAAAAACAGAACCGCCGCATCCAAAATAAAAAAACACAGAGCCGCAAAACGCCGAGACAGAGATAGCAATTTGATTTTGAGGGTCCTTCACCATTCTCTTTGATTTTCGGGTTGTGGCCTACTTCCTCTCAAAAGGTAATTCTTCTCCGCCCATAAACACCGCTGCTGATGGGTTCCTACTCTTTCTCTGATAAAAAAAATTCCTCCACCGATGGCTTCCCATTCTTTCTTTGATTTTTTGTTATACGTTTTCAAAATTTATAATTTCAGTTGGCTTTGGTTCTAGATTTAAATTCAGAAATTAGGGCTTAGAAAATAGGATTCTGATGTGATTGATTAAATGTTTTCGTTTATATATATATATTTTAATTCATCTCTTTGGATTTAAATCATTCAGTTTCTTTGCAGAGATGAAGTGGAATACTCTAATTTCATCACAGCAAAGGTATTAATTTCTTTTTCTAATATTCTCTTCAATTATGGTTTGTTGTCAAGTTAGGAATTTTAGTTCATACCCCTTTTCCTCTCTAAACGGGCATAATCCAAAGAACCCAACGACATCGCAAATTGTCTTCTGGAACAAATCGATCTTCCTTTTATTCAAAACATACAAAGTCTTCCATACGTTATTCAAAATCCAATTTTGTTTGACAAATTCACCAGCTTTCTTGCTTTTTCTCTCTGTAATTCTCTCTTTCTCATGTTTTTGCTGGTATAATGGTTGAGAGAATGATGTAAGAATCGGTATCCTTTGTGAAAATAAGCCAACCCTAAGTGTTTGACAAAATGACCCAGAGAAATTAGAATCAATGAAAATTAAAGGTTTGGTAAAAATTTTATGTCTGTTTTGTTAAAATCCTCCCCATCACCCTAAGTGTTTGACAGAATGTCTCAATGAAATTGAAATCTTTTTTTTTCTTACCATGTTGTAATAATGAAATTCATTCTCATTTAAAGTTGCTGCAAAATATGTTTGTATGGCATTGTTACCGTATTGTTGGAATTAGAGATAAGTCAGACTTCATCTATTTGTTTTTTCCATACTCTATTCCTGTTTTATGGAGGACTTTTGGATTGAACTTTCAGCTTTAGCTCATGATTCTCTTTTCTTATCTTTGGGTTGCTATTGACGGCTATAATAAAATTTTGGACTTGGATATGTGACTTTTTGTTAGAATAATACACTTATTGGTATTTGATGCAAGTTTCCTAAAGTTTAGGACTTTTGGATTGAACTTTCAGCTTTAGCTCATGATTTTTGTAGCAATCATCAAATGTTTTTTTTATAGCCCAATTTAATAGGTGTCTCTTTTCTTATCTTTGGGTTGCTATTGACGGCTATAATAAATTTTTGGACTTGGATATGTGACTTTTTGTTAGAATAATACACTTATTGGCATTTGATGCAAGTTTCCTAAAATTTATGTTGGTTGCAACTTGGGTTCTTATTGCTGTTAATTGTTCTGCTGATAGGTAGCACTTTGATTTTCTTGGAAGGATTGCAAAAATATGTCTTTAACTTAATGGAATTCTCCGTGGGATGTAATGATAGTGTTGGATAGTTAGGGAAACAACACTTTTGAAATTTAAAAGGGGTATGAACTAAAATTTAAAGAATTTTTTCTTTTAAAAATTCTGTCATACTCTACATTGTTATACTTATCCCTTTTTCATCGCAGGTGAATTTTAGTTTTTTTAAACTTAATCATGTCACTTTAATTTTCAAGTTTTGTTTTCCCTCTTATCTGTTCTGTTATTCGTAAGGGGGAGTGAAATTGAGGAATTCTGTCAGTTTGATCTACTTTTGGTTTTTTGGGTTGCTATGGTTGAATGGTTGGCCTTTGGTTCAACGCCCTTAAAAAAAGGTTTTTAGCAAATTTTTAATTGTGTAGTTTTGGTATTTGATGTCCTCCACCGTAAGAATTCTCAGTTTATGCTCTATTTGTATTAACATGAGACCTTTATTATTATTATTATTATTATTTTTTTTGGGGATTTAATTAAAGTTTCTAGGTTATCTCAAGCTTTGGTTTCATGTTTAGTCTCTATTTATTTTGTATTTTAGTTTGACCGAATCTTCTTTAATAGTAGCATCTTGATTTTTGAGGGGTTTTATTTGATTCTTTGTTTGGTTGCAGACCCCAGCTTCTTCTCCAATTTCCTCCTTTAGTAACCCACGGATTATTTTCTGCTTTCTGTTATGCACAGCGAAAGACCAAATTTATATAGTTTAGAAGCTGTCTGCAAATCCCAGCAATAGCAAAGTGAAAAGGTAGAGCTATTTAAGATAGAAATTATGAGAAAATTTTACTAATGATAGAAGATTTTCTGTTGTGATTATTTAATGCAAATTGTTGGTATGGGTTGCAGGGAAAAGAAAGGTATGAGTAATGGACATAGACATGAGTTATTAAAACACTAAACAATTGTATCTTTTTGGTGGTTTGCTATTGGTAATTCTTTTCTTCACAATCATGCTATTGTTTTCTGTTTTTAATTTTTAATTTTTATAATAAAACATTTATAACTAAGGCATTGAAATATTTTGTGCACACCATGTGTTTGAGAAAATGCCTTGCTTACTCTTGCATTAGTTTGTAGCCACTTTATGGTTTGTGCATCTTGGTTTTAATTGATACTGGTTATTGACTACTTTTTGTTATGTATCAATCATAAGTTATGATGATACAAAAAATATTCTGTTTGTACCCAACGATCGGAAAAAAATATGTTTTGCCAAGTCATTAAAGGATGAAGAAACTCTTAGATGTCAGTTCTGCTAAATAGCCAATGTACTTAATTAGTAGATTTGATTTCAATTGCCAGATTTTCAATTGATATAGATATATATTTCCTAACCTGAATTTTCAGTTGTCATTTGCTAAAGTGTTCCTTCTAGTGCATGCATGCATAAGCTATGGTGTAAATCATCAAACTATTCGTTTTTTGTCAAAACAGAAAGTCAAATTATGGACCTGGCATGGCATGGTACGCACCTACTACCAATAAAACCTACTAAAACCTTGACTTAATTTGATTGTGGAAAGTGAAATACAAACTTTGGAATTTTTCGAAGTCCTACAGATTGGTTCATGCATTACAAGCTCCCCGCTGATGTCAAAATAAAATAGGAGAAACCTAATAAATAATTTACCCAAGATGAAAAGAAAAAAAAAAAAAAATCAAAGAGAGGTTTATATAAACATTAATAAATAAATAAAGTAAAAAGAAATACCATAATAACCCATTAACCCTAACGCATATTGAACAAAACCCTAACAAAAATAAAACAAAATTTATGCTTTTGGATTGAAAAGTTGTTTGAGTTTTTGGATAAATTCAATGCCTACATAATGGGAAGGGGTACATAAGTTAAGGAGATTTAAACTCTGGTTCTTTTAATATAAGAGAATAGGTTAATCCATTAAACTACAAGATTCTTAATAACAAATTGCTAGAGTTAAACCTAAAAAAATAAACAATGGACTGAGTTTGTCAATTTGTAAACATTGGTAAGACAATTTGTAATAATTTAAATATTTTTCATAAAATAATGTCAAGTAGGGATAACGAAAAAAAAAAAATTGCCATCTTCACCTATAGCTAGGCTCATAGGAAATTTCAATTAATCAAAGAACAAAAGCATTAGAGCAAGAAAGCTACAAAATAAATAAATATAAATGTACGAACTCTATCTAGTTTATGGTACATTAAGCGCACTTCAGGGTTTTTTAACTGAGCAATATCACTCTTAGTCCTATGACTGTCGGTTCTATATATGTTCCAAGTTTTTTAAGGATTGGACCGCTATTAATTTACAACTTTAAAAATGATACTCTAGGGCACTGGTTTGCATAGTCGTGCATTAACAGCCCATTTGGGAGGAGAGAAAGGAAAAAAATGAAAATAATAATTTTAGAATATTCTTCATTTCTCTTATTTGGGAGTTTTAATGGAGAGAATAAAAAACTCATTCTCTCGTTTGTAGTGACGACTCTATATGTAAGCCAGGGTGGTCACAAGACCACCTTGACTTACAAAAAAAATGTATATATACACTTGCCAAAAATATATTATATGCTAAACTAACTGATTGTGACTATCCTAATAAAATTTTTGAATACCTTGACTTGAAAATTACAAAAATTTGGGTTTAACAAAAATAAGAGTAGTAGTACTACATTCACAATAATTTCACAACAAATCTAATTTGGTAAGTTGTTATTAACTCTACTTTGAGCCACATACTAATGTTATTTTTTTTACCCACTAATAACAGCTTTTTGTATAAGATTTATTATAAAAATATTGTGGACGTAGTATTACTTCAAAACTAATTCTGCTCCCAAACATAATTCTTAATCCCTTTTTTTTTAAAGCTTAAATAACAACAATAAATATTAGCCCAAATAACAAACAACATAAATCAAACAAAAACAATACAAGAGCAAACAACAAGAAGTGAAAAAATTATTCAACCAAAAACCTATTATAAAACAAAAAGCTAAATTTGTAACTCATTCAACCTATTCAATAAAAATAATTTTTAATCTCATTTTTCCTTAAAAAAATAGTACCAAGAAAAATATTGTGGTAATTTAAATTTCTTAATGACCACCGTAAATAAAATTCCTAGAGACACCACTGCTTGTTTGAGAGTTTAAATAGAAGGGAATGGAATGAGTAGGATGAAATACTTATTTCTCTCTATTTCTCCAAAACCTCAAATTTTCATTCCCCCAAAATTGGATGGAATTGGAGAGAATGAAATTAGATTTAATAAAATTTTTACTAAAATTCTCAAAATACCCTATATAATCAGCTCTTTATTTTAAAATAGAGATTTAATAGTAATATTGCTATAAAATGATTTCATTCATTTCCTTCAATGCTACTTCCAAACAAGATTACTTACCTTCTTTTTCTTTCCATTCCTTTATTTTAAAACATCTAAACAAGAATACTTAAATCCATTCCATTCATTTTCCTTATTTAAATACATTCAATTTATTTCCACTCCTTTATTTTATTTTTTTTATTTTTTATTTTTAAGAGGGTTTGAATCTATGGCGCCTGCTCTTGATGATAACTCTTTATCATCAGACTAAGACACCAATCGATTTCTGGAATAGGCGGGGATTAAACCCCAGATTTCTTATTCAACCATAAAAAACTTTACTAGTTGAGCTAACTGAAATCCACAATTTCCATTCCTTTATGATTATTCTGTTTCATTCCTTTATGAACTCCTAAACGAAGGTTAATAGTCCAAACATGGTTTCATCATTGGAGTAATGTTATAGAGACAATGATTTTTACAATATGTTTAACAACAATTAAATTAACAAGGTTTTATATATTAATTCTCATATTAACCTACCATTAATATCATTTTTTGTACCTACCAATAATTTGTTACCTTGGCACTTGTAAAAACTTTTTTTAGCTCAAGGCTTATTGTTCATCTTTGTTTATGGCTTTTTTCCCGACATAAATTTTATTTGGACTTGTATATGGGTGAGTGACTTATTATTATTGTGGGTGCCCGAGGACCGAGGACGAAATTGAAGAGTTGCAGTACTAATGTGGGGATATCACGTGCCCGAAGAGGAAATTCGCCCGAGGAGAGGAGGGGATGAGACAAAGGACTTTGAGGCATTCTAGGTGGGAAGAATAGTCTAAAGAGAGAGAATAAGTGAAAATAGGGGAAGTTTCTAGTTTGGAGTAGCTTGTTGCCATTGCAGTAAATGGTGGACAACAGCTTTATCAGCTACATTGATGAGGAAGTGACCTGAACAGTGTAAGTCACAACTAAGCAAGCTCTTTCTATCACTTTCTTCAGATGTAAAAAAAGACAAGTGTCATGGGGAGAGATTTGTTAGATAAAAATGGGAGGTCAAGATGTGAAAGGAGGGAGGAGTATATAAGAAAGATAGTGTTTTCAGAGAAAAGGGCACCAAACACAAGTATCAAGAAATAAAAAAGAAACAAGAAGAACATTGAGAGAAGAGAGTGAACAGTGCAACTTTCTGTATAACATTGGCCTCTTCGAGCAGGCTTCTCAGGAGACATTTGCTCATCTATTCTATAACATTAGCCCTTTCTTCCTTATTTTCATCCTCGGGCAGGACCTCCTCTTGTTGTTTGTTTCCCTCTCTTATAAATTTATTGATTTAGGCCAAGGTTGAACTGTACAACTCAGTGTTCTAAGTGGGCCTGGGCCGGCAGTTTATTCGGTCCTTACAATTATTATAATTATTATTATTTAAAAAAAATAACAAATTTATATATGATAATTATTGTTTCACACTACCATATATGAAACTTTTCAAAAAATGTCCACATTTTATATAACATGTCCATATTTTTACACATGATGTAAAAGAGTGTAAACACTATTTAATGTGAAACAATCAAAGAACCTTCTTTCTAAAGAAATGTATAATTTCATCACAGAATATGTATGGCACACAATCTGTACTTTATCCATTTATTCTTCTATATATTGGTTCCAATTGGCAATGGCCTCAATATATATGCTATAAACCTTTAAAATAGTTCATAATAACCTTTCCCTCTCGTACATTCACGTGCTCTTCTTGAGTTTTCGAGTGTGCCATTTTCACCAAGCCGTCACAAAATGCATGAGACTATTTCATTTTGGGGATTGGAATACATGAGAGTTTGTGATGAGTAACCCAATGAGGATATTTTCATATCCATCACTAATTTTTTATTTTATTTTCATATCAACATGCATGGTCAGGACCTTTCTCAGCCATAAGAAAAGAAAGGGACAAAACAAAACAAAACAAAAAGTAATTGCCTATAGAAGTTAACAGAGTGAGGGTCCAGATAATAGTTGTGGCCTTTGGGATGACAAAATTAGTGTCGGTGTGAAGTTGTTGGTGTCATACTAGTGAATCAATCAAGCTTCAAGTGCCAATGAACTTTACTTAAATTGACACCCGGGTCCCTCTGTCTTTGTGTCTTCTTGTATTGCAAACATTATCTTATAAAAGTGGGTCACTCACAATTATGTGGGCTTTACAAGCGAGAATGTATGGATATATACTTTCTCCTTTTTGGGATACACAAATTACCTAGCTAAAAAAAACAATTAGCTTCCAAGTGAATATATGTATGGATGTTGGTAAAGAGTAAAGACAACTTTTCAAGATGATAAATGATTGTTGAATAATATCACTTTCAAAATAGGATGGATTTTGCAATTTATTATATTTCTAAGTGAATGTATTGATTTGATTTTTCTGATTACATATTTAGATTTGTGATTATTAATCTAAATCATGAAATAAATTCATTTCAAATTGTGAGAATTCTTTTTCATCACATTCGCATAGACCACCATCAATATCACACTTATTATATTTACTAATTACAATAAGTCACTTTAATTATTGTTAAAAATGTAATTTTTTTAAAATCACTAGACTTGTAGAAAAATATATAAATTAAAAAAATAACTAATATAAATGGTCCAACGGAGAATAGTCAAGAATTTGGGGTAAAGCAAAGCACATGGTTTAAACCTAAATTCTATTCTAATTAATAAATGAAACATTAATTTGTTGGGGTCCTTGCATTTTTTAGTGTTGGTAACATTTATGTGAAAGTATATATGTATATGCATATATTTATATTTTATACCCAATATTAGTTTTTGATATTATTAGTTCAATTCGACAATGCATAAATTAATTAGATGATTCATATAAGTACCTACCTATTTTTTTGTTAGAAACATATAAGTACCAACCTTGTAGAGAATATTATTATATCATGCAGATTATGTGCAAAAAATAAAGCTAACTTCCTCTCAATAATCAATATATCTCACACATGCTTTTACTTTTTTTTCTTTTTATTTTCTTTTTTAAATGCTTTGTTCTTCAAGCCAAGCCCACAAAAAGTCACTAAGTACATGAATTGAAACCACATTAGAAACTCAATGGTCCCATAATTAATTAATGTTGCTTTTGGACCTCTTGTGGTTATTGGCTTTGGATAATTCCACGCGTTTCATAAATGCTAGAGGTTTATTTAGTTGGACTTAGACCAAATTTAATGACAATGATGTTGACCCAACCCCTCACTATGGACCCCTTGACGTTTCTAGGTAATTAAATGCTAATAACTTAATATAAGTCATGAAATCCATAATGAATGAAATGACTCCAAGCTAGGGTATCCTAATTTCATAAAGCAGTTCCCTATAAAAATAAAATAAAATGAAAAATATACAACTGTAAAAAATAAGTCAATTATTTTTTTTTCACAAAAAGTTTTTAAAATTAGTTAATTAACAAATGTCCTTAGAGTATTAGTTAACATTTCCAAAATAAAATTCATAAAGAAATTCGCTATAAAAATAAAAGGAAGAAGATAACATACGCATTGATTTAGGAAATATTTTTGTAAATATTTTATACGAAAAGAAGAAAGTAATTTTTTTTTTACAATTTTTTATATATCTCATAAAAGTGATATCAAGATTTTCATAAAGTGATCCATTAATAGATTCTTTTAGGACACACATTAACCAAATTCTAAATAAAATAAAACACATAAAGCAATTCTATTAAAGGGTGAGTGAAAGAAAGTTGATAATAAAATGCCTAAATTTCAGGGGTATGAATGAAATTTACCCTTTTTATTTTCACCTATTAGTAATAATATATGATTTTTTTTCTTTTTTGTTTGATAAGATAATATATGATAATTGGCATTAATAAGAGTACGTTTTTTTATTTTATTCCCAGTCCCACTGGGTCCTAACTCTTCAGGGTACTTCCTTACTTTTGCATGAAATAGTGCATCACTCATAAAGAGGAGGAAAGAGAGTATTTATTTCCACGAACATTTATGAGGCAAGAAAGTAAACTTCATGAATTTTTAATTCACTTGCAAGTACCAAATCCAAAATACTTGATATGGTCCAAGCATATATCCAAAAAGTTACAGATTTCTAGTCTCTGCTTTGAACTGAAATCTGTCAAGCAACTATTGCATACTACCAAAACAATGACGTCCAAGTTATATGAAGATGCCATTTTAATATTGATTGTGCAACAGAATCTATATCAAATGAAAAAGATAAGCTATAAATTGGCTCCACAGTGCATCATTGTGCAATGTGCTTGGTACAAGCACAGATGTAATCATGCAATGTGCTGACATTCTTTGTTTATTTATTTTATATTCATGAGTTTGTTTCTATATCTTGTTTGGAAGTCAACTTTTGGTCCCTTTAATTGGTTCACCTACACTACAAGTTTGAAAAGACCTAAAATTTAAAGTTGAATTTTGAAAGATTTGGTCTTTTCATCCCTTCTACTACCCAAAGGCTAGTAATGGATGACCAATAATGTCAAAAGATACAATATTTTGTACTCTTTTTCTATATATAAATACTGATATATTATGATTAGAGTGATATCATTTTCACCTGTACGAGTGATATCATTTTTATTATGCTTCAATCATAATAAGTTAATAAGTTAAGTCTAATAATTTTAACAGTTTCAAAAATATTATGAAAAATAATTTTTTCAAAAATATTATGAAAAATAATTTTTTCAAAAATTATTGATGGTTGAAAATACATATTCATAGGGGAGTAGTAGGAACTAGGAAGTGGTGTTTAGCTCTGAAAAGTGACACGATTCATAAACTTGATGAGGATTATTGGCCTTTTACAACTTCTCTGTTTTGTTGAAAACAGAGAAGGCTCACTTTGAAAGAGTAGATGAAGACCCCTGTTTTGTTGTTACTAATGTGCTTTTGCATAGAAAAAGAGGGTAATGATTATCACCTAACCTCATATGATTTCAGTTAAATCATGCTATTTATTGGCAAGTAAGGAACTTGTTTAATTAGGATCAAAAGGTTTTTCTATGTTTATGAAAATATTAAAAGCTGAATTGGTGTACTAAAATGTTCGGTTTATCCAATAGCCACACTGACATCAAATTATCATACCTTTTGGACCACCAAAGCAAAAAGTACTCTTAAACTGAGTGGCCAAATCAGGAAATTTTCCTTAGGGGACCATCTAAAAGTTTGGTACTTAAGGGTTTTTTTAATTAAAAAAAAATCTATATGTGTACACTATATTCCTAGTAGTATGTATATTGTATAGTAATATAAAATATTTCAAAAAGAAAATACTACTCCTATAAAACAATTTGTAACAACTCTACAAATATAACAAATTTCAAAACTTTTTTTCTAATTTGTTGAGCTGCCACAATGTGATTAGTATGACAGCTTTCATATGGGATCATCATAGGCGGCTCTACTTGGGGCCCAGGGGGTTCAAATGAACCCCCTGCTGGCCCCCCCCACACACACACACAAAATATATATATATATATATATATATATATAAATATATATAAATATATATATATTTGACCTCCCTAAAATAAAATTTTGAACACCTTGATCATTGATTTTTTTTAAGCCCAATTAAAATAAGTTTGAATATGATCCTCTTAACAATATCTTAGCATTTTTAAACACACACACACACACACACAAACCAATTTGATTTAAAATCTGGGAAAAAAATTAATAAGTCTAGTGGATCAATGGGAAATCAATAGATGAATAATTACTTGGCTGTATATATTGAAAAACATGTAGCTCGTAAGATTTATAATGAAGAAATCATTTAACAATTTCAATATGTGAAATATCATAGAATGCAATTGTAAAACTTTATGTATTTCGGTTTTTTTTTTTTTTTTGGGTTTTTTTTTTTTTTTTTGTGATGTCGATACATTCAAGTTTCCTTCTGTTTTAAATTTTGCATAATTTATGTTTCTTATTGACCCCCTAAAAAATAATCCAAGAGCCGCCACTGGGGATCACCACCTAAGTAAGTGTGAAAAATGTATTAAAATTTGTTGTGCCATTAATTGTTTGAAAATGTAAATTAAGTACTTCATAACCTTATCTCAAAAAAAAAAAAAAAAAAAAAAAAAAAAAAAAAAAGTACTTCGTAACCTAATATGTGTGACCTTCAAAGAGCATATTTATTCGAGATTTCATAAATATATTGTTGGTTCCTAAAGTTTAGCCCATAAAATATTTTAGATCCTAAACTTTAAAGTGATTACTTTTAGTCCCTTAATGTAGCCATACTAAAATTGACACATCGTCACGTCATCTGTACTAAAAGTGATCATTTAAGTTTCTTAAGGACTAAAATTGATTACTTTAAATTTCAAAAACTTAAATCACTCATTGTCTAACCTTCAGGAACCAATAATATATTTTGTCCTCTATTAAAATTGATGATTTGTTCCAATTTTGTTTTTAATTTTTTTTTAACCTACCTTTAGCTAACTATCATTTAAGCATTAGATGAGTACAAAAATATATGATAATACAAAAGCTAAGCATTTTTTATTTAAATTACAAGCCACAAAGTGTAACTACTAAAGCCCTTCTTTAAGTTCCATTTATTGTTTGAGATATTTGTTTGAATAACTACATGTTGATTCTAATTTTATTAGTGTCCAAATAATTTAAATAATTATTATATACAACTTATGACTAATGAGATTGCATTTCTATTTAAATGATTATAAATAACCTTAGGCTTTGAAATCTCATAAGCTTAACTACTTTGTCCATTTATATGTATAACCATACATATTGTTTGATTCGGCCAACTGTAAACCTATTTCTATAAAAAAAACTCTAACCAACAACTGAGGACGAAACTCGTTGGAAACCTCCAGATGCACCTTGATACAAAATGAATGTGAATGGAGCAATTTTTAGCACCTCCAAAGCTATTGGAGTTGGGGTTTTGATTCGTGATAATGAGGGTCGAGTAGAGGCAACACTAAGCAAGAAATTACCAGTTCCATTGGGCCCCCTTGAAACAAAAGCAAAAGCATTGGAGGAGGGTGTGCAATTTGTCTAGGACGTTGGTATAAGAGATATTATTCTCGAATATGACTCAAAGATTGTATCGGAGGCAATGGGGGGATTTAGTGACCCACATGTATCGATTAGCAAAGTCATTGATGGGATCCGAGTTAAAATGCAAGATTTTAGAAGGTTTGAAGTCTCTCATGTAAAGCGTTAGGGCAATCACCTTGTTCATCTTTTGGCTTGTTATCCTAAGAATATTTTGGATTATGTAGCTTGGATAGAGAAAAATCCTATAATGATTGAATCCGCATTGATTCAAGATGTAATGTTTTTATTTTCACCTTAATAAAAGCACGCATTTCTTATTAAAAAATGTAAGGTTGGATTTAATCAACCATCTTGTTGGCTTTATTTCATACTAAATTTTCTTGTAATTCAGCATTTAGAAACCCTTTATTTAGGTGGGAATCATGTAAGGGTAGTGTGTGAAAGAGTGTGAAGAAAAGCTCAAGATTGTGCACTCAACAAGGGACTCGCGATTGGATCTCACGGCTTGCAAGTCGCCAAAGGATGCACACGAGTGAAGCATGTAGAGGAGCTGAACAGTTATGCCAACTGGAGCACTACAGGACAAAAAATCCAGTCTGGCCATTCAGTTAGCTCGCAGCTTGGACTTGTGACTTAGTCAAGTCGCGAGGCCAAGTCGCAAGTCCACTCTGTTTGGGAAAAACTAACTCTTCGCATTCCAAACACACACCAGTATAAATACCCCTTATACCCATGAAATGTAAAGAGCTTACCGAGAGAATTTTGAGAGAGAAACCTTAGAGAAAAACAAGATTGACTCATCCACAATCTTCATCCTTTGATTCTCCAAATTCCTCTACTCTCACCCTCTCCATTGTTAAATCCTTGAGAGGTACATTAGTTAAAACCTTTTCTCACAATACCCATATCTGTGAGGAGGCTATTTGGTGCTTGGGAAGCAGTTAGGAAGGGACCAATTGATATTGGTTGATACTATGGGTTATATACCCCTTATACCCATGAAATGTAGAGAGCTTGCCGAGAGAATTTTGAGAGAAAAACAAGATTGACTCATCCACAATCTTAATCCTTTGATTCTTCAAATTCCTCTACTCTCACCCTCTCCATTGTTAAATTCTTGAGAGGTATATTAGCTAAAACCTTTTCTCACAATACCCATATCTGTTAGGAGGCTATTTGGTGCTTGGAAAGCAGTTAGGAAGGGAACAATTGATATTGGTTGATGTTATGGGTTATAGCGGAATCCAATAAGCTAAAGAAGACAAAAGTTCGGCGTAACCTCGTTGAAGCAAGAAACTTGGAGGGCTTAGGTACACTAGGTAGATTAGGCTTGGAGGGTCTTCTGCTATTCATGTATCTCAACTTCATTCTTTAGTGGATTATTGACCGCTTGGAGGGCGGCGAAGAGGTTTTATGCTGAGGACTTCGATTTCCTCTTCGATAACACATCGCTGTATTGTCCTTGTATTTGCATCTCTCTTCCCTTAATCTTTACCATTTAATTTCTATTGTGGTTGTGATTTTATTTGATTTAGATTGTTTTATCAATTCTGTTTTAGCTTATGTTCATGTTCCGCACATATATTGTTTGATAATAAGCTTGAATTGGTAATTTATAAATTGGGGGTCTAAACGTTCAAGGTGTTTTATACACTAATTGAACATTCAATTAGTATCAGAGTAGGTGCACGTGCTGTGGTTTAAATACCTTAGTGCAATCCTCAACCCCGTTTGAGATGGACCGGTCTCAATCTCTAAATGCTCCACCATATTTTGATGGTAGTAACTATGCCTTTTGGAAAGTTAAGATGAGGGCATTTTTGTGTTCAATGGATGAAACCGTTTGGGATGCTTTGGATATTGGATGGACTAGGCTGAAGGCTGCCAAATCCACGTAGGATAAGGCAGCCCTCGCGGCGTCTAATGCAAATAGCAAAGCACTGAACACTATTTTTTGTGGTGTATCTCCAGATGAGTTCCACAGAATAGCTCACATTTCTATTGCCAAGGAAGCATGGTAGTTATTGGAGACCACGTATGAAGGAACAAAGAAAGTGAAAGACACTAAGTTGCAAATGCTGACCACTCAGTTTGAGGAGCTGAAAATGAGTGAGGACAAGTCATTTGACTCTTTCTATAGCAAGCTGAATGAGGTGGTCATTGGCAAGTTCAACTTGGGTGAGAAAACAGAGGACTCGAAGATAGTGAGGAA
Source organism: Quercus lobata (assembly GCF_001633185.2). Classification (NCBI taxonomy): domain Eukaryota; kingdom Viridiplantae; phylum Streptophyta; class Magnoliopsida; order Fagales; family Fagaceae; genus Quercus; species Quercus lobata. The sequence continues at coordinate 80,113,515 of NC_044907.1, forward strand.
AATCCTTCGATCATTGCCAGAGAGCTTCCGTGCAAAGGTTACAACAATTGATGATATCAAAGCTCAAGAATTGATTGGCTCACTTCAAACATATGAGCTGTCATTGCCATCCTAAAGGAAGAGCAAATCTCTTGCTCTTAAGACGATTAATAAAAGGGTAGAAGCTCACGACTCATCGGATGAGGATGTTGTCGAGAAAGATGTTGCTTAACTTGTGAAAAATTTACGAAAATTTTTGAAGTTCAAGAACAATGAAAAATTTGGCGATAAAGGGAGATTTCCAAGTTTCGGAAATGAGAAAAAGGACTTCAAAAGGAAAGATGGAAAGGAGTCTCAATCCACTCAAGGAGTCACTTGTTTTGAATGCAATGGGCATGGCCGCTTCAAGAAGGAATGTAATTATTTGAGAATGAAGGGCAAGGTGTATGCCACCACTCTTAGTGACTCAGACTCTTCCAATTATGATTCAGAGGAAAGCTGTGACGGAGAAGGGAATTACTCCGCTTTTATGACTATTGATCATGTTGAGTGTTCGGACGACTTGAGTTTGCTTGTAAAAGAGCTTGGGGAGCATAGTGATGAGGAATCATTAGGAGTTGTAGAGGAATCATTAGGGTGGCCAATTCCTTCCTTTTGTAGTTGCTCTTACTGTTGAGAAAGTAAATGTGGAGAAGAAGAAGAATGTGGCTGACCAACAGGTGTTGAATAAGCCCCGTAATCAATCAGTTGTCAGACCTAAAGCTAAAGGAAAATCACTTCCAAAATCACAAAGAGGTCCAAGAACAAACCATTTCTGCCATCACTGTGGACTTCAAGGGCACACCAGACCAAATTGTCATAAGCTTAGTGCATTGAAGAATACAAGGGATCAAAGGTTAAGAGGACCAAGAGATGACAAAAGGAATTGGGCTACTGGGCATTCAAGAGGTCGAGATGGTGATTCTAGAGTGATGGATGTGATGAAGATGATTGATGCATTCACCACCTGCTTGGCAAGCTTCACTAGAAGGTTTGAAAGCCCTAACACTTGTATCCAATCCTATAGGGATATCACCCCAAACGCACGTGACGTGTGGGTGAAAAGGGGTACTCATGCATAAGTATTACAACATGTCCATGCATCAATACTTCCTATGTTTTGTGACTATGCTTGATTGTATGCTATTTGCTAGCTTGAGTTGAAAATTGTTTGCATTTGTTTTAAATGTCTTTACATTGTTGCTTTTTGATCAATTTTTTCTTGCTTTTATGTCAAAAATCCAAAAACACATAAAAAGTAGAAAATCTAAAAAGTTTGATCAACATTATTGTGTTTTGTCACAAACATATTTTGCCTTGTACTTTTGTACTAATGGCCTTGTGCATTTACGAGCGTAGCTTATTCCCTATGCATTCATATCATTGTGGGAAAACTCTTGACATCTATGTGATTGTTGTAAATAAATTTTCAATCTTGTCATGAATGATTAGTCAATGGTTTTGTTGATCTTGAGACATTCATAGACTTGTGCCTATATATCTTCCCACTCTTTTATTTTACTGTTTTTGCTTAAAGAACTTAACAAATGTAAATCTCTAAATGAAAAGAGATATTGAGCTACAAAAGCCTGTCGCACATTCTAGTATTTGACTAGGAAAAAGGGAAAGTGACTTAAAATTAAATGTATGATGCCTAGATAGCCAAAGGCTTGCTCAGCAATTGAAATATCAAAAATTTTAGGCATCGATCTCACAATGAGATGTAATGATTCAAAAAGATCAAATGATTTGATGTATATGGAGCCAAATGAAAAGCTTCAAAGTTATGTTATCAAGTTATGTGGGAGGTCATATATGCATATTTCTATAATTGAAATGGGTCACTTTATTTAGTGCTAATTGTGTATGGCTTGGTTGAATTAATTATTGAAACTTTACATTAGACTAAGGACTATCTCATTGTTGATATCCACACATATCACACATGTTTATGTTCAACGAATGCCATATTCATTTGTGTGATTATACTTGATTAAATGTGTTTTCACATGCTCAATTTTGTTGATCAAACACAAAAAGATTTTTGAGTGTTTTAGTTGTTTTTGGAAAGTATTTTGTTTTTGCAAAAATTGTCAAAAATTTTCAAAAAACAGTGTTGCCCTGTTCTAGCGACTTGGTCACGGGTCAGTCCAGTCACATGCCCCCAGTCGCGAGCACCACTTAGAGGATATTCGCGACTCATTGGTGGGTAAAAGTCCCAGTCGCAAAAAATACTTAGAAATTTTTTCAAAATCTGGGTTTTTAGATTTCTCGCAACTCAGACTGGCAACTTGTTCGCCAGTGGAAGCTCCAGTTGTGAGGGTTACACAGAAATTTTCGTGGCTCCCTTTGCGACTTCCTTGCAGGTGGAACCTCCAGTCGTGAAAAAAACTTAGACAAATTTTTCAAAAATTTCATCTCAGGTGTCTCACGACTTGTCCTGGCGACTTGTTCGCGACTTAACTCAGTCGCGAAAAACGCATGTTTTGCGTTTCTTGGTCAATTTTTTAGACCTTTTCAATTTTCCCTTGAACATGTTTAACTGTTCATTGTCTTGTCCTTTCAAACCTTTCTCAAACTCACCGTGTTCCTCTCAAAAACCTCCATTTTTCTTCAACATCTCAACTTCAATCTTCAAGAAAAGGTATGAGTTTTCTTATTTTCTCTAAGTATTTCATGTCTATAACCTTGTTTTCTTGGATTTTTTTTAGTTGATTGTTGGGTTTTGAGTTATGTGTTGTTTCGAATATAGTTTGGGTCTATTGTGTTGAGTTTGATTATATGGGTTCTGTTGGAGTTGTTAATTTGATGCTTGATTTGGTTATTTTCATGGTTGATTCCCATTGTTGGGTTGTGTATCTTGCTTGTGCTGTGTTGTGCATGCCATGTTCATAGTAGGTTATCACAATGACAATTACTTGTAACCCTGTAGTGTTCATAGATTACACTGTTCTCTGTTGTGCCTGCACATTCATCATATTTTGTTCCCCAGTTATACACAATGCACTATTGTTTCTCATGTTTACATGCTGCTGACTTGGTTCATGCTCTATGGTTGAGTGATATCTCTCTCTGAATATCAATGTGTATTCATTTCTTTGACTAACTTGAATCTAATCAAGTTGATGTTTGTGTCTTGTGTCTTTACTCTTCGTTCTCTGCTTTGTGTCTTTTCTTTTGCAGATGTCATGCCGTTCCTCTAAAGGAAAATAGATTGTAATTGATGTTCCATCCCCTGTTGCTAAGCGGACTCGACGCTCGTCTCAGTCGTCTTAAGACTCAAGCAGTAAGAGATTCAAGACTCCCTTTGATTCACACACTTACTCAAGCATTTTTATAGATGCTCCTACTATTGTGGAACATGTAGTACAATTTGATACCTTGGGAACAACATTTATCCCTAGGATTTTTGAAGCAAGAGATTGGACTGATCTGTTCGGGAATTTCGAAGACCTGGTTGATGAATTGGTTAAGGAATTCTACTCTAATGCCAGATACACCGAAGTAGAGTTGAAATGTTGGGTAAGAGGAACAAAATTCTCCATCAATCTAGAATACATTGCAAAGGTTCATCACATCACCAGACCAGCAAATGTGGACCTCACTCCGTATGATGATAGACTACTTCAGGTACAAGACATTCTTCAAGTTCTTGGGCCTGATCATGAGGTTAAAAGCAAAGGCTCATCTATAGCCACTGCCCAGTTTACGCCTGAACTAACGACTCTAAAATTAATCATGTTCTCCAACCTCTACCCATTGTTTAACACCGCTTTCATCAATCTTGGAAGAGCACAATTTCTATGTGATCTCATTACCGGAGTTTCGATTGACATATGTGCCCACATCTTTCAGACCATTGGGTAAACAGCAGCTCAATCAGCAGCACGAACATGTATTCCTTTTTGTAGTCTCATCATGAAGATCATGCTTCTTGAAGGTGTCCGTCCACCAACAGATGGAAAAATTGTGCCACGTCCTCGACCAATATCCATGATAACTCTCCAAGCAAGCAAGAGTCACTCCTCTAAAGCACCTAAGAGTGAGCCATTCACCCATGCCACTCCATCTGGTCATGATTTAGCTACACCTATGCATACCGATACAGTTTCTCCCTTCACTCCTGAGTTACAAATGACCAGCACTCTGCAAGAACAATCTGGTCCTCAAGCTGACAGGTTGGGTAATTTGTTTGAAAGTTTGCATCTACGTATTGCCGAACTTGAAAAAGTTCTCTACTCCACCAACAATCAGGTCCAAATGCATCTCACGATAATGGAGACACAGCTAGATGCTATTCAGCAAAAGCTAGAGGATAGCCTTTAGCTATTCGTTCCAAAAAGGGGGAGAGCAACACAAAGGGAAATGTGCATAGTGAAAGGGGGAGTTGTGTACTCAAGAGGAGGAAGCTGATACATACACTCATACACTCACACATACATTTGGATATCCTAACTTTTGGCTAGTTTAGTTTTTTTTTTTTTTCCTCAGTACAATTATCTACTTATAGTTTATATATACTTTTGGTCATGGTTACAGTGCTTTTGTGATTATGTTTTAAAAGTTGTTGGTACATTGGTTTAAATTTATATAAGTTTATATTCAATTTAAATTTACTGTGTTTTGTACCCTTGCTTTGTAGCGTAGTACTTGTTGATTAATGTTATGCATTTTCTTTAAGTACATCACTCTTGTGCCCTTTGTTGGATTTTATATCCTTAATGCAATTACCTTGAGTTGTTGCATTGGTTGAATGTTGGACATGCAAATGATACTTTACATTCAGCTTATTAGCTTACATGTCCGGATGTTCATTCCTTGTGTGAATGAGCATTGTGGTCACTATTTTATAGTGATTGCTCGTTTTGGGTCAAACCATGGTTTATTGCTTAATTCTATTTTGCTTAATCGCACTGTGCTTGATCCATACGCATTACAAGTTTTTTGCATACAATGATCATATTGTGTTGTTGTTTTTCAAGAGATACTTGTTCTTATGGTTCAAGAGATACACAGATTCTAGAGTTAGGTGTGAGTGAGTTTTGTTCAACTGTTTCCAACTTATATGTTAAGTCTAGAGTTTGTTTTAGGGTTTTGTCACGGAATAGCCAAAGGGAGAGATTGTAAGGTTGAATTTAATCAACCATCTTGTTGACTTTATTCTGTGCCAAATTTAATTGTAATTCAATATTTAAAAACCCTATATTTAGGTGGGAATCACGTAAAGGTAATGTGTGAGAGAGTGTGAAGAAAAACTCAAGATTGTGCACTCAGTAAGGGACTCGCGATTGGATATCGCAGCTTGCAAGTCACCAAAGGATGCACACGAGTGAAGCATGTAGAGGAGCTGAACAGTCACGCCAGCTGGAGCATTACAGGAAAAAAAGTCCAGTCTGGCCATTCAGTTAACTCGCGGCTTGGACTTGCGACTTAATCAAGTCGCGAGGCCAAGTCGCCAGTCCACTCTGTTTGGAAAAAACTAACTTTTCGCATTCCAAACACACACCAATATAAATACCCTTTATACCCACGAAATGTTGAGAGCTTGCAGAGAGAATTTTGAGAGAGAAACCCTAGAGAAAAACAAGATTGACTCATCCATAATCTTCATCCTTTGATTCTCCAAAATCCTCTACTCTCACCCTCTCCTTTGTTAAATCCTTGAGAGGTATTGAAAGTTCAATTAGTGTATAAAACACTATGAACGTTTAGACCCCCAATTTACAAATTACCAATTCAAGCTTAATGTCAAACAATTAATGTGCGGAATATGAACATAAGCTTAAAACAGAATTGATAAACAATCTAAACCAAATAAAATCACATCCATAGCAGAAATTAAATGGAAAAGATTAAGGGAAGAGAGATGCAAACATAAGAATAACACTCGATGTGTTATCGAAGAGGAAACTGAAGCCCTCGACGTAAAACCTCTCCGCTGCCCTCCAAGCAGTAAATAATCCACTAAAGAATGTAGTTGGGATACATGAACAGTAAAAGACCCTCCAAGCCTGATCTACCCAATCTACCTAAGCCCTCCAAGCTCCTACTCCAATGAGGTTACGCCGAACCTATTTCTTCTTTAGCTTACCGGATTTCGCTACTTGACCATTGCATCAACCAATATGAAATTGGTCCCTTCTTAACTACTTCCCAAACACCAAATGGCCTTCTCACAGATATGGGTATGGTGAGAAAATGTTTTGGTGATGAACCTCTCAAGGATTTGACAATGGAGAGGAAGAGAGTAGAGGAATTTGAAGAGTCTTTCGTGGATGAATCAATCTTGTTTTTCTCAGGGTTTCTCTCTCAAAATTCTCTCTAGAAGCTCTCTGAATATCGTGGGTATAAGGGTATATATATAATAGGGTGAGAAGGAATGTAAAAAGTCAGTTTTTCCCAAACAAGGTGGTCTGAGGACTTGACCTCGCAACTGGGCTGAGTCGCGAGTTCAAGCTGTGAGCTAACGGCCTAGTCAGCCTGGGACTTTTATTCTGTAGTGCAACAACTGGCATGACTCTTCAGCTCCCCTACATGCTCCACACATGTGCCAACTTTGACGGCTTGCCAGTCGTAAGTCACCCGCAAGTCCAGCCACGAGTCTCTGCATCCTTGCATAATCTTGAGTATTTCTTCACACTCTCTCGCTCACTACCCTTACATGATTCCCACCTAAATACAGGATTACTAATTGCTAAAATACAAGCAAATTTGGCACGGAATAAAGCCAACAAGATGGTTGATAAAATTCAACCTTACAAGTACATTAGCTAAAACCTTTTCTGACAATACCCATATCTGTGAGGAGGCTATTTGGTGTTTAGGAAGCAGTTAGGAAGGGACCAATTGATATTGGTTGATGCTATGGGTTATAGTGGAATCTGGTAAGCTAAAAAAGACAAAGGTTCAACATAACCTCGTTGGAGCAAGAAGTTTGGAGGGTTTAGGTACACTTGGTAGATTCGGCTTGGAGGGTCTTTTGTTGTTCATGTATCCCAACTTCATTCTTTAGTGGATTATTGACCACTTGGAGGGCGGCAAAGATGTTTTACGTCGAGGACTTCGATTTTCTCTTCGATAACAAATCGCTGTGTTGTCCTTGTGTTTCCATCTCTCTTCCCTTAATCTTTGCCATTTAATTTCTGCTGTGGTTGAGATTTTATTTGGTTTAGATTGTTTTATCAATTCTATTTTAGCTTTTGTTCATGTTCTGCACATATATTGTTTGATAATAAGCTTGAATTGGTAATTTGTAAATTGGAGATCTAAACATTCAAGGTGTTTTATACACTAATTGAACATTCAAAAAAAAAAAAAAAAAAAAAAAACTCTAACCAAAATCTATTATCAATGATAAGGGATTAAGGATCACTCTCAATAATACTTCACACACTGAACTCACGCTCACACAAACAACACCAACTTCGCAAACACAAACTCACTCACAACTCCAATTTATTTATATTATTGTGCACGAATAGTTAATATTCTTTATAAGATAATCAAATATTTAAAAATCTCTATACTTTCAATCAAATAATCCTCTTGCTCCCCATGTGTGGGTGCAAAAAACAATATGATAGGTAGCCAATATAATGTTGACTTAGGTATTTAATATTTTAATCTAATGCCCTTCTTTTAAAAATGGGTCAATTGAATTGACCTTCTGTAGGGTATTTCTCAAAAAAAAAGAAAAAAAGAAAAAAAAAAAAGACCTTCTTTAAGGGGTTTTTATTATTATTACACTTACTCTCCCTTTAGTTTGGAAATTATTTACACCAAGCTCTCCTAGATGACTAAAAGAAAAGGCTTTCAAAATTTTTAAACTTTCTATTCTACCCTCCACTTAAATTGTCATCCACACCCCCTCTAATAGAAATCAGATGATTTTTTAAAGCCTTCTTTTTGGGGAGGGGGTGATTTTAATTTTTTTTTTTTTTTTTTTTCAATATCATCCAAGGAAGGTCAATGTAAATAGTTTGCAATTTAGGGAAGGTGAATGTAATAGGATAAAATTTTAGGAGAGGTCAGCATAATTTTTCCCAAATAAAAATAATAATAATGAGACTCTTGATCTAACAATAATTTTCTTATGCACCTTCTATATATATATATATATATATATATATATATATTGGATAAATTTGATATCATTAGTTTCTTACTATATGCACATATTTTTTTATGACTTAGAGTATTCTCTTTGTATGTGTTTTTTTTTAGGAAACTCTTTGTTTGTTTTATTATGTAGGAATCTTAGTTATGGTCCGTTATTATGCCTTGAATCACGAGATATCAATTATCCGATGTAGAGATAATTAATAGCTTTATTGGTCAACTATTGTGTGTATATACCCTATTTAGGGTTATTGTAAAACATAATTTTTTCATTGCGCACCCTTGGCAAACATGATGGTCACTCTACAAGTACAAAGTTCTTATGGGGTGTGAGGGGGGGAAGAGTTGAGATTCAAGTCTATAGGAAGGAAATTCACATACACATACACTTAGATTAGATAGAGTAGAATTTCTATCTTGTATTTTAAAAAAAAAAAAAGCAAAACATAATTTTTAGATTAGTTAAAATATAATTACTAAGGGCTTTCTATTATAGATGTAGGCCATTAGCCTAAATTGACTAAACCCTTACTTTTACTTTCTCCTTCTCTCTAAATCTCTTATTTTCTTCATTTTATTTTAATATAGAATAGCCGCTTTTTTGAAGCCTTCAATAGGGTTTAAGTAACCCCATAAATATTTAATCACTACTAACCATTTTTTAGACTAGCGATGCCAAACATCCTTTGGACTAGTCTTCATCAACCATTGTCTTGATATCTTTCTAACCACTTCTTTTTAGGCAGGACACTTTCCTACTTTGTTTTTCATGTAGACTCTAAATTTGGGTTTGTATATTCTCATTTGAGGCACCCAAATCCTACTAATTGGCGCATCACTCATGTGCTATGTTGATATTCTCCAGACCACCAATGTAACCATCCTTCGAGCATAGTAGCCACTCATTTTCTCTTACTAAATCTTTTTTTTTTTTTAATAACAGATACCACCTCCTTGATCTAGATGGATTATGCTTCTCTTGATAAAAATTGTTAGAGTCATATTTTATATGTAATTGGTTAATCCTTTGACAAAACACACTTTACTTGTATTTGAGTAGATCTAAGTTGAGTTTAATACATCAAGAAATATGTTGTTCAAACATATCAAGTGTTAGTATTAAAAACATGAAAATTGATCCAAGAAACAAGTGAAGAAAAGTTGTTTTCTTAAAACTCAACAGATAGCTACTATTGAGACTAAATAGGAAGCTTGACACATAACTCGACACAAGCTCGATCTATCAAGAATTACGATTTCAGAATTTCCAGATTTGAAATTCGGCCTATGTTGATGTATTTGTTTAAGGTTTCTATTCTCACAACCCTAGACATATATAAGGCTTATTTTCAAAAGCCGTCAAACTGATACAGAGACCAAGAGTTTAATTCTCTCTATGAGAAGCTATTGCGTTTGTACGCCATAGGATTTTGTAACCAAGTGCTTTCTGATCTTCATTATTGATGAAGTGAAGAACTTTATAGCCAACAACAATCATTCAAGTTGCTAAAGTTAATCACGTACTAGGATTCGTACAAAGAAATTAGTCACAAATTGGAAATTTGTGCATCAATGTAAAGAAGGCTACTACAAGATCAAGTCCAATCGGATATTGGAGTGAAGGTTCAATTGTAAGTTGGTAATTTAGGATAGATTAGGGTAGTGATAAGATTCCTTATACTTGTAACCGCTTTATTATTGATTAGTGGATTCTTAGGAGTGGTGACCTTAACCCGATGGGGTTTTGCCTTACGAGAAATTTTTCCCATTTGTCAACAAATCACTATGTTAATTTATTTTCCACTGCATTTTAGTTTATTTGGTGATTTGTTGGTGCCTATATGATTTGCATGTAATTTGACCAAATTAATCAACTTGAATAATTGAATTAATTAACCGAGGTTAAACTATCTTAACCCAACAAAAAGCAAGTGGATCCATTTATTTAAAAGTGAAAGAGAGGGGAAAAAATTGCATATCAATTTTGATGACAGTGGCTATCGACAATGGCAGCTCCAGGACTATTTTTTAGAGGGGGTCAATAAGAAACATAAATTATGCAAAATTTAAAACAAAAGAAAACTTGAATGTATCGACATCACAAAAAACAAAACAAAAAAAAAACCAAAATACATAAAGTTTTACAATTGCTTTCTATGATGTTTCATATATTGAAATTGTTAAATGATTTCTTCATTATTTATCTTACGAGCTACATCTTTTTCAATGTATATAGTCAAGCAATCATTCATCCATTGATCTCCCATTGATTCATTGGACTTATTAATTTGTTTTCCCAAATTTTAAATCAAATTGGTTTGTTACTTTGTTATTGAGTGTTTTTTTTTTTTTGGTTTAAAAATGCTAAGATATTGTTAAGAGGATCATATTCAAACTTATTTTAGCTAGGCTTAAAAAAAAATTCCATGATCAAGGTGTTCAAAATTTTATTTTAGGGAGTTCAAAAAAAAAAAAAAATATATATATATATAGAGAGAGAGAGAGAGAGAGAGAGATGAGTTCAAGTTACACCTGCTGTAACTCTTGTTAAGTTACACTTTTTTTACACCGTAGATTCATAAGAGATCTAATGGCTAAAAAAATATCATTAAATGCTATTGGTTTCCACCTCATTCATAATTAATACTAGATTTTCTCTCTCTCCTTATTTATTATTTTTCACTTGATTAAAGAGCATATTGCCATTTTTAACAACTTGCAGAGATTTTTCCTTAAAATCTTCCAAAGCCATAAGGTATTTCTCAACAGTTTATAAGGTATTCGAGCACCAGTCATAGTTTCCACTCATATTACTCCTCCAGTAAATATAGTTGGGTGAATCATGTATTAGAATTGCATCAAGGCGATACTATAGATGAATTTAGAGTTTTTTTTTTTTTTTTGACATGGACAGGACATTCACATCAGAAATTGACAATTGGCTACTCTTTTCACTGGAAAAAAGAGAGTTAAAAAGCTCTCATTGTATTTCTAGTCCATTTGGCATTGTTACTCTAACTCCTATACTCTTACTAGTCAGTTTCTTCATTGTTACAGTCTTGATTCTTTAATAGACCTTTCTCTTTTTTTGTGAAACTGAGTGGGGAAGTTCTCGACTATGTTTTATCTAATTGCCCATCCATTGAAAGATTATGTGTGGGGTGCTCAAACTCTCTATTGAATTTAAAGACTTCTAGCCCTTTGCCCAAGTTAAAGCATTTAGAGATATTAAACTGCAACTCTCTGAATCATATCCAGATTTCTGCTATAAATCTTGTTTCTTTCAATTATTCTGGGTTTCAGAAGACAAAAATCCCTCTAGGGGATATACCTAATTTTGTTAATCTTTCTATAAATTATGGCTGTATTCGATATTTGGTGAAAAATAATTGCACGATTCTGCATTATCTCTCTCAGCTCGAGACACTAGGGTTAACCTTCTTATATTAGGTTAGTCATAAATTTCATGACTGTTAAATCCATTGTGCTTTTTTACTCTTTTTTTTTTTTTTTTTCTTTTTTCATAAAAAAAGTTTATGAATGATATCTAATCTGTTGGTTCAATTGTTTAGACCCTTTACCAGTTCCCCAAATTACTAGAGTTAAGAAATCTTGACTGGTGCTCGAATACATTATAAACTTTTTTTATGAAAAAAAAATTCTGCAAGTCGTTAAAAATGGCAATATACTCTCTAATCAAGTGAAAAACAATAAATAAGGAGAGAGAGAAAATGCTAGCATTAATTATGAATGAAGTGAAAACCAATAGCATTTAATGATTTTTTTTTTTTTTTAGCCATTAGATCTCTTATGAATCTATGATGTAAAAAATGTGTAACTTTAAAAGAGTTACACTAGATGTAACTTGAACCCATCTCATATATATATAGTTTGTGTGTGTGTGTGTTGTGTGTGTGGTGTGTGTGTGGGGGGGGGGGGGGGGGGGGCGGCAAGGGGTTCATTTGAACCTCCTGGGCTCCAAGTGGAGCTGCCCATGGCTGTCGATGGGTTTTTAAATGCTCAATCAATTTCAATAATTCATTGCCAATTTTACGAGCATTCCAAGAAAGCTACAAGTCGTTACTATTGTACGATAAACACAATTGCTTATTTTATTTTGTTGTTGAAAACGATAAACATATCATTCTCAAAAAAAAAAAATAAATAAATAAAAAAGATAAACATAATTGTGGTTGCTTAAAAATGGGACAAAATCATGAAAGTTAATTTATTAGACATTGCTGCTTTCCCAATCGTCCTTCTACTTCATGCAAGTCTTTGTTGAAAGAAAGAAAATTATTATGGTGGATAGTTGATAGTAGATACATTTTAAGTGGGGGTACTTGGGTGATAGCTTATGTGTTTTTTGTAGAAATTGCCTTGAAAGTAGAGATCATATCTTCTTTGAATGTTCTTTCACTAGAAGAATTTGGGATGACATGATGAAGTTATGTCTAGTTTCAAATGCTCAATTTGTGTGGGAGGACTTGATTGCTTGGGGGGTTAGAGAGTTAAAAGGGAAGGAGCTAAGTGTAATAGCTTGCAAACTTGCTTGGTGAGCAACGGTCTACCATATTTGGCTGCAAAGAAATGCCATAGTTCATGAAGAAAGAATTTGGATAGAAGAACAGCTAAAGAGAAGCATCATTAAGGATGTCAAGGCTAGGTTGGGGTTTAAAACCAAGTTCAAGAAGTCATTTTTGAATGCTACCATCTGTTGTAATTGGGGGATTGATCCAAGTAGTATTTTAATTTGATCCTTGAAATCTTGTGCTGCTGTGTTTTGCCAAAATGCTAGTCTATGTGCTACTGTGCTAAAGGTACTGGTTGTAATGCCTCATAGATGATTTTGTTTAGATTGTTAGGGTAGTAGTTAGTGTGTTTTGCTTTGCCATCTATTTTGGCTTGCTTTGGTTTTATGGTTAGTTTGTTTTGGTTGCTGTAGTAGGGAGGTTTCCCTTTGCTAGTTTATTTTGGGTCTTCCTTTGTAATTTGTGTTTTGTTTCTATAAATAAAAGCTGAATTACCCAAAAAAAGAAAGATACATTTCAATTCCAAAATTCCCAATAGATTTCCCTAACCGTGAGATTTCTCATACATGTCTCCATTCTGAATGCTTCTCTGCAAATTATTTTTGAACTTTATGTATAGATCCTTCCATGACTTCCAAGAAATGTGAAGCTTTTGGTACAATCGCTTTTATAGCTCACCAACCAGAAGAAAATGAAAGATTTTGTTCAACTTCTTTGCTTAAAACATTTTTTAGTTGATCTCTTAAACTTAGGTTTGTAATCAATGTTGTCCTTAAAATTCTGAAGTTTATATTTGTTATCTTTTTTTTTTTTCATTAGATAATTCAATAATTACAAACTTAGAACCTAAAAAAAAGGACTCAAACTTGAATATTTCCATTAAAAGCTCTAAGGATATGTTTAGTAGACTATAATAAACACGGTAATATAATAGTTATTTGTATAGTTTAGTTATTTAGTAGTTTGGTTATGTTTTTATTACAATAAATAGTCATTTATTATGAATAACTATTAAAATGGAGAATAATTATTCATCTCTAAAAGGGTTAGAATAGTTATTCTTTAGTAGGTGTATTAATTTCTAAAATTAATATGTTTCTAGATAAACAAACCTTCCATATGGCATAAAAATTATGAAAATAAAAAATCATAAAACAATAACTAATCTCTCTTTCAAATTTAAAAATATATTATTTTTTAGGAAATATAATTATATAAGTAAGATGTTTCCTAAAATATATTTTAAATTTGATTTAAAATGCTTTCATTCCATTGTTTTTTAGAGATCTATTGTTGTGTTTTTACCAAACAAGCGAATAGTAATAAGTATAATATTACAGCATCTTGTATTTCTTGTAATACTTATTCCTATTACTATGTAATTACTGTTATAACCTACCAAATGTGCCCTAAGATGTATAAATTGGTTAAGTTACAAGATTTTTGGCAGTTGTAATAAATGAGTAATTCTTAGGTACCCTTGGAGCATAGTGAATGGTGCTCCTTTATTCTCACATTTATTGTAGGGTCCACTTATTAAATTCATAATGGGGTCCAACATGAATATGAGAAAAGAAAGCATCATTTTGCTATACTGTAAGAATACCCCGTTTGGATTGAGGGGGGGGGGGGGAGGGAGGGAGAATGAAGGAGAATAGAGTAAAGTTGATTGAAAATAGGCTAATTTTTTGCCAAATCTACTCTACTCTACTCCCCTTCCTCCAAATAGATATATTTTCCATTATAGATCTAATCCTTCCCTCCAAATCCATCAATCTTGATATATTAGATGTTGATAGGCCAACAATGTATTGATCCCTTCTGATGAATTAGCCAAGTTAATTAATTAATTCAATTAACATGCAATAAGCATGGTAGCTTAAACAAATCATGAACTAAATTAATATGCAGCAGAAAATAAATTAACATAGTGATTTGTTTATGAATGAGGAAAACCTACATGGCAAAAACTCCATCGGGTGATTTTAAGGTCACCACTTCCGAGAATCTACTATTATCACAACAAGTGGTTACAAGTAAAAAAATCTCAGTACCTTATATCAACCTACAGTTGAACCATTACCTTAATACCCAATTAGACTTATTCTGTAGTGACAATCTCTCCTTTTAATGCACGACTCCCAATACATGACTAACCAATTCAATGTACGAATCCCAGTACGCGGCTTACACACCAATTTGAGAAGGATGTTGGCTGCAAAGTTCATCAGTTCATCAACACGATGAAGATCACGAAACTCCTTGGTTACAAAACTCTACGGTATTCAAACAAAACAGCTTCTTCAAGAGAAAGATGAACTAGGGCATATGTCTCCAGTTCACAATATGCTTGTGAAAAACTTTTGCATTGAGGTGCATTAGTTGTGATAGCCCTTAAAACAATACTTATATATGTTTAGGGTTGTGAGAAAATAAAGTCCAAACATCTATACACTGATTGGAGTGAAATCAGATTTAAAAAACTGATTTTCTTAAATCTCGATAGATATCCTATCTATCGAGCAGTTGTCAAGTATCAGGCTTAAACAACCTTTTAAACCTCAATAGATGCTATCTATTGAGCTAGCTGTCGAGTTTTAAAATCCAGTACTTATTCACTTGTTTTTTGGACAGACTTGCATGGTTTTAACACTTGAACTTAAAATCTTGTTACTTGAAACATTAAACACATTCTAAATCTATCCAATTCTATATTGACATATGTTCCTAACATGATTCATATATGTCCTAACAGATGTGACATGGAATACATGTTATTTGAAACTTTAGTGAAAATTCTTCTCAATTTTTTTTTTATATTTTACTTTTTTTTCTCTTGAAAATCTCTACTAAAATAATGCCTGCTTTTAACTCAAATACAGTTCATATGGCATTTGGTAGGAGCAAATTCAATGGATTTGTACATAATAATTACATTAACATTAAATGCAACCCTCATAGACGTGATTGACCAAATTTGAATCAGGAATGAAATTGACAGATTACCCAAACTTTCTAGAGTAGTCTAAATTATATCTTAATTTTTTTTTAATTGCTCAAATTAATTAATTATACAAAGGAAACTGATTTTTGAGAAGATTTAGAGTTTTGATTGTGATTCATTGGTCGGCCAACCAGATGCTACAATTGTTGAAATTTGTTCCAAAAAAAAAAAAAAAAAAAAAAAAAAACCCTCTTATGGGAAAGTAGGTGAGCAATTTAAAAGACTATGATGAAATTAATTCTCATTTATTGTCTGTTAGGTATGTTAATGATTTGGTCTAGTAAATGGCCACAATTAGCTTCATGCAGCACCTAATTAAAACACATCAGTTTGACAAGGGTAGGTGAATGCTCTTTTCAAACATTTATAGGAAACAATCACACAACCATAATTTTTGTACAACATTTTCTTTTCTTTTCTAAATCTTTTATTTTCTTTTTCAAAGCAACCACAATTTTGTACTTCACTATCCTGAGTTCCCACTTTTATAATCTATATCAAGAACCCATAAAAAATATAGCACTATTAGGCCTCTAATGCAGAGGATGGCCCAAACATGGAAGCAATTAACAAATAAAAGAAAATTATTATTTTATAATAATTTTTTTTTAAAAAAAATAATAATAATAAAAGAAGAGCATGGATACAAGTCATTCTCTATTCTCTAGGTAAAAAGCTTTCCCTTGTTAGGAATGAGTGTGTAAATCTCTATAAGGATTCTATATTTTAGGTTGGTCTGTTTCTACGAAAATTATTGTTATAGTACAACCTCATCTTACAACTTATAGTCAAATGAAAGAAACCTATTTTTTGTGACATGAACTCTATGAGAGCACAATTTATATATTACCAATACATGAATTCCTTGTCCTTGCACTCAAATTAGCAAAGTTGCTCTATATAACTTTTTATAGGGGCACTCCATGTTTTTATGACCAAGCAATGAGTTATGGGTTCAAGTTCAAGAATAAGTTTTGTCAAAATTGAGGATAAGACTGCTTATCAAACACGTCCAAGCGATGAGTTATGCATTGAATACAAACATTACAACCGGCCTAAATCTATAGTTAGGGAACCCAAAATGTGTTAAATGATATTGTGACTGAAGAATTTCGTGTGCAATTGGGCATGCCAAGCTCTCTTTAGCTACTGTCCACCAAACCAATAAAACACCATTGACTAAATTGTGAAAAATGTGTTTCAAAACTCTAGGAATTTGTGGTAACCAAGCGAGGTGGCTTCATTCCTAGGTCAACATCATGTCAAGACTCAAATAAGAGAAAAAAAAATTTGGGTACAATTAAACACACACATAAAAGATTGAAAGTCTTAAGCATTTCTGATCTGTGTAATTACTAGTGTTTAACTGGTTCAATTTTACTTCTGATTATCTGGATACTTGTCTCAACTTCAACCCACTTTGGTAAAGGGTTGAAATTGAATACACATAATTCTAACACATACAAGTCATTTCAGGTATGGGAAATTTAGCAAAAAAAAGAGGTATCGTAAACTATCAAAAATGGTCCAGCCATATAGGTAAATGATCTCTACTGGCTGTTGTAAGTGTTACAATCCTTGTGAACAAAGGGCATTAACTCCACCTTAGTACCCCCAAATTACAATGAATTGAACATTCCTTTTATTGTTGCAGTGTGCAGATTCAGAGGACTTCATTTTGTTCTTTACAATCAAGTACCATTAATCCATTTACAATTCTAAAAGTCTTTGCCCTTTACAAGCAAGTACCAGCACATTCTGCACATTATCACTTTCTAATTAGGAGTTGAATTTTATATACAGAACAAAATGATTTCTGCGATCTACATAGGATTTTTATAAATTATGAAACATCCTTAGCATAAGATGAAATAACTAGTAAAAACTATACTTTTAATATTACTAAAAGAAATCCACCTTTAATTACACTTCTGGAGAAGCAAATAAAAGATTTGTCTTGTGTCCTACGCTCCAATATGCTGGACATGACACAGACATGGCATGTGTCCCACATTAAGCATGCGTTGTTATCGTATTCTATCCAATGCTTCGAAGCAATGGATGGAAGCCTTGTTAGCAATAGATATTTCACATTGAAATTGATTGATATTCAACAAGATCACCATATCCATATTTGAAGATGCACAATTTCTACTTCTTAATTCACCCAAGTGCAACAAATTTTTAAAATCAGAATAGTGCTACTTTAATTTCTCTACACAAAAAAAGAAAAAAGAAAAAAGAAATAAAAATAAAAAGAAGGGAATGACACAGTTAAAATATAAAGGACGAAATATGATAAAAGATTCTGAATGAATCAAACTTCTATCAACTATACTAATACCAGAACCATCCCTTTATGATGTACATATATTCTTTTTTACTAACAAATCTATTTCCCCAAACCTAATCTCATCTATCATCTACAGAATTAAAAATAGTGGATATAAGCCATAATCATAGTATTCTTTAATCATTCTTTAATCATTCAGATTGATATGTTGAGATCAATTCTAGGTTTCTTCATCAGGGGTAACGGCACAACAGAACTGCACCCAGGACATTTTGGATTATTTTTCGTTATCAATACATAAGTTAAGCAACCAGGACACCCTGCTGCCATTGGTGATGATAATAATTTATCTTCAAAATCTTTCTCTAATCAAAGATGATGACGATGAATATGAAGGCAACGATGATGATTTCCCAAATGATGCTCTCTTCTTCAGTGGTTCTTTCTCTGCCCTTTCGAGTGCTAATTTCACCTTATCAAGAGTGCATACGCTGTGATAATTATTCGACGACAATGATGATGAGACCAACGTTAAATCCAGGGGAGTTTCATCAAAAAGATTTAATGTGATTTTCGAGGGTGATGGTGGAAAATTTAAATCCTGAAGTCTTGGAACTGTTGAATTGATTTGGTGCTTGTTGTCTGAGATTGAAGGTGAATTTGGGGTGCTATATCTTTGTAGGTCAACTTTCCCTAACTGCTACCATTGCAAAAGCACACAAATTCACCATTAGCATAACATACTCCTACTCACAATTATTTAATGTCATTCAGCAAAATTACTCCTTTCAAGAGAATTCCATGGTATACACATTTTTTTTTAAATGTACCATATATATCTAATCTTAATAGTTTCTATAGAGTATTGCCTTATAAAAGAAAAGGGTATTAATGATGATATAAAGAAACTGTTAAGAGGATACAGAGTGGGATCGGAAGTGGTAAACATTGAAGAGCCACAATGAATAAATGGAAAATAAACATCTTCATGCTCTTAATTACTCCAATCCTCTAACATTGAAAACCTTTAAAGTCATTTAAAGAGAGCAATAAAGGCCAAGAAATTAAGCAAATTATTACATGGGCCAAACATAAAAATGAATTATAACCTGGAAATTAAAAGATTTGGGGTTGTAGACTAAGAAAATATGTTGTGCAATTTTTTTAGAACAATTGTGATGGAATGAGTTAACTTGGGTTGTCAATATTGCTCCAAAAAAAAAAAAACTTGGAGTTTTTTATATCAGCATATGATTAAGAATTACAAAAATGGAAATTTCTGAATTTTCACTCCCTCCTTTTCCTTCAATTTCTCTGTATCCAAACAGAGAACAAAAAGACAAAACAGAAAGTTTTCAAAGACAACTATTTCACACAATAGACGAATCAATATATCCTCCATTCATAAAAAATAAAAAATTTAAAAAAATTTAAAAAAAAAAAAAATTCAAATATAAAAATAGAAAGTATAAGCAAAGAACACAGTTTTCTTCATGAAAAGGTTAACTTTTCCAGATTAGAAAATGGACAAACCTTCAAGTCTAGGCGCTTTTCCCAGCCATTTGGGACCTTCGAGTCGAGGTCCAATTCCTGGGAATCAACCACAAGCTTAGAGGTTGCAGAAGAAAAAGAGTTAGACCACCAAGCAAGTCACGATCAATCAGAGCCGTAGATTTCTCAGAATTCGAATCATTCCCAACCGTCCGATGTTGATCCTCCTTGTAATAGCCATTGAGAACTCGGACCAGAGAGCTCACGTGATTAATCTCTGCTCAATTTCATTTTTTGTGTAAGGCTCTTATTACAGTGAACTCTGTCGTTCGAACCTCTCTCTTTTTACCTTTGCAATTCATGCATTGAAAGATGAGAATTGACCACTCTTTCTAACTTCGCAATCAATGCATTGAAAAATGAATATTGAAATACAAAACAATTGCGAATCTATCAAACATTAATTTAACTTTAGAAATGATAGAACAAATTTAAGTAAAGTAATTTAGATGATGTTATTTAGATTTCCTCTTAAGATTCAGTTATATAATTGCTTAACTAAAATAAATACTTTTATCTCATGAAAAAATAAATTCACGTGACAAAATTTTTTAAAAAAAAAACCTAAAAAACAAGATCAATAACTAAGTATCATTTCTAAGTCTTGCTCCAAATGATATTGGTACAAACAAAATTTGGAGGGGAGTGGGGACCAATTGCTTCTTGCTAAACGGTCTGCATGCCCATACACTAAGGTTATATATTATTTCACTGAAATTTATGGCCAACATGATTATTCGCCATGAAAGTGAATAAACCCCAAGCACACGTACCTTTCCATGTTCAACACCAAGCTCTCAGCCCACACATAAAATACATGGGATGAGACCAGGTGAATAAACCTTAACCTTATGATGGTCCCCCTTAATCATTTATGTTGCTTGGGACCTTTCAAATCTAAAACAATTCATTGATTGTTTACACCCGTGGATCATTAATTCAAGTTACAGGTACAGATTTAGTTGAACCGTTGAACCAGTATATTAATGATGATAGCGATGGAGACCAACTGAGCCTTAATATTGGGCTCCTTATCCTTTTGAAATAATTTAGGCTCATAGTGTGGGCTTACTTAGAAAATGGCTCCTACTATCACCACTACTTTATTAGTCAAAATTCTTATTCATTAATAGGTGAATATTCATTCAGCCAAAAAGTGAAATTTTTATATTCAATAAGCCCATTTATTCATAGCCAGAGAATCAAATTTTAAAACATTTTTTTTTTTCAGTTTATTGTTCCACAACTCTCAATAATTTAATTAACTTAAATTTTAAGTTTAGAAAAATCACCATAAGATTTTCTATGGATTATAAATTGAAAATGGGATATAACCATGTTAATCTTTTTAGGGAGAGCCCTACATGGTGAATTACACTCTTTTTCTTTTTTCTTTTTAATAAGTTGATAGCTTCAGTAGGAGGAAGATTTAAATCCTAGATTTAAACACCATATCCTTTTAATATGTTTTTCTCTTTTAATAAAAAGTGACCATGTCCTTTTAAGATGTTTGCTAATGGTCTTATGGCCTATAGGCCTCCTTATGGGGGGTTAATTTAGGTTCAATCACTCTAACTTATAGACTTAGAATATGTGTGTGTATCAGTGTATATATACTTTTTTTTATAGATAAAATATTTATATTATTGTGGCTTCAATAATGGTCCAAATTTGAGCAATTAAAATAAGGTTAAAATGTAGAGACAATCCCTCCAATTTCGACCTTTTTTTAGTTACAACCTTAATTATTAATTATTTTAGTTGAACCATCTATACTAAAATATTAATTTAATGGAACCCTTTTTAGTTCATATGTCGAACAAAATGTGTCACAAAACTTACAAATCAGTAAACACATGATACATGACTTAAGAAATATATTGTACACATGTTTACCATTTTTTATATTTAAAAAAATAATTATAAAATACAAACAAAATATTTATTTTTATTTACAGATAAAAAATTATTATTTTCCCCTGAAGTCACATTGCATGTACTCATTAGTGTAAAAATAAAATAAGATAATGTAAATTGACATACTTTTACTGAAAATAATAAGGTTATAACGGATGGAAGGGATGTAACTAAACCAATCAATGAAACAACGATGTGTGAATTAAAATAATAAAAAACTGAGTGTGTGTGTGTGTGATTATAAGTCATATAGTTTCACTTTCCGTTCATAAATTTCAAGTGACATATTTGATATTTCTATTGATGATTGTCAAAGTTATAAATAGATGAAATGGATGCCAATCAAAAAAAATAAAAAATAAAAAAATGGATGTGATCTGATTTACAAGTCGTATTAAGAAAATTTTTGCAGTCAAAGCCACTAAAGCACAATGTTCAAAATCTTAGGTTCAGATCTTCTAGGTTCTTATCCAAAAATGGAAGAGCATGCAGTCATCCACAAAGCCAATCAACTTATAGAAATTCTGATTAATAAAAATTTAAATCTTAAACAAATAGTAATTTCTTGTTTTCATAATAAAAATTGGGTTTGATTAACGGGTACATTTTAGAGCATTTGTTTATGAACAATTTTATGAAAGTTTTGATAGTATTTTTATGGAAAATAGAAAAAAAAATTGTCAAAAAACTAGATTTTTTTTTTTTCCTTTTCCCACAAAATTATAGTTCATTAACAAATACCCTTAGTATATCTATTAACAAAATCCTAAAAAACTTGAGCATGAGAATGGGTCTTAAACTTTTATTTTGACTTTGATTAGTTGGTAACCCAATTAAGAAATGATTTGGTTTGAGTTCGGTGTCCAATTGCATTGGATTCATCAGGATCTTGACACATGTCATGATCTTGATGAGTCCAGTATAACTGGACTCTGGACTCAAATCTGACCGACTTAGAAATTGCAATATTTTTATGTATTTTATTTTGGATCTAGTACAATTGGACTCTAAACTCAGACCTGACCGACTTAGAAAATATTGCAATATTTTTATGTATTCTATTTTCCTAAGGAAAATTAAATATCAAACTCATAGGAAAAGGCAGATGGGCAACTTTAAATAGCTTGATAACATTAAATTCTTATTTATAGCAAGTTAGGTATATGTATATTAATGACCATAATTCGTTTTCATGTAAAAGTAGCAGTATCAACCCCCATTAAATACACCAGTTTGACAATTGTAGGTGAATGCTGTTTTCAGACATTTATAGTACGCACATAAACAAAATTTCTATACGTCACAATCCCTTTCACAAGCTGCCAGCGAGGTGAGTTAAGACCCCTCAAGGAATGAATGGCCAAGCTGTTGAAGTTTGAAGCACTCGAGAAAAAAAATAAAAATCAAATTGGTGATGGATGAAAGTCTCAATCTGAGATATTAATGAGTTTCTGTTTTCAGTTTGGACTCTGACGTTTCCTTAGCCTTAGGTGTTCTCTCTTTTCTTCAATTGGCTCAGTTTCTCTCCAAGTTCATTTGCTGCTCAACTTGCTGGTTCAGCAACAATTTTTGGATTTTTATTTATTGCCGGGGAAAGCGATCATTCAATTAGACCTATTAAAATTAGACCCCAACGTGTTAACTTGTCCAAACTTGGAGGAGAAAATGTCGCATAGTTTTTTTTTTTTTAAGCCGATTTAGACCCACAAAGTTGGTTATACTACGGATTTATTGATTAATTATCGATTAATCCAATTATGTGATAACAATTCTAAATTTATAATTATATATGTTAATGTATATTATATTATATTATGGGCTTTAGGCCCAATTACCTTTCTTGTATAGCACACTTGTACTTGTACTACACTTTACTTGTACCGCACACTTACGCCTCCTATATAAGGCTATGATGTATATTCTCTCATCACGAAATATAATACAATTATTCTGTATTTCTAACATGGTATCAGAGCTCAAGTTTGTTGTGTTCATGAGGTTGAAGAAGAACGAAACAAGCAGATCCAAAGGATCGAAGGTGATGATAATCAGGAGGTGACCCAAAGAGACGCTCATACAGAGTCTGATTATGGATGACAGCACTTGGAATGCGATTAATCGCATGAACAGCATTAAGAGTAGCTTCACCCCAAAATGGGGCAGGAACTTTGGCAGAAAGAAGAAGAGCACGAACAGTGTCAAAAATATGACGAAGTTTTCTTTCGGCTCGACCATTTTGCTGAGAGGTACCTGGACAAGTTAGATGATGCACAGTGCCATAGGAATGTAACAAAGCTTGAAACGCATATTGAGTATATTCAAGAGCATTATCAGAACGAAAAGTTTTGATACGTTTGGAGAATTGGGTTTCAACCATTTTTGCAAAGTTGCTGTATATTGGTAAAATTTCAGAACGAGATTTCATAGGAAATATCCAACTATAACGAGAATAATCATCAATAAAGACAACAAAATATCGAGATCCACCAATACTAGCAACAGGAGAAGGTCCCCAAACATCAGAATGAATTAACTCAAAAATACTATTAGAAATGGATTCACTGTTATTAAAAGACAAAGCTGGTTGTTTTCCTAACTGACATGAAGTACAATCAAAATTGTCTTTAGACACAGAACCCAACAGACCCCTAGAAGCTAACTGTTGTACCCGAGAAGATGATGCATGACCAAGACGAGAATGCCAAAGTGCAAGAGATGGTAAGGAAGAAACTGCAGCAGCTGCAGCAGCAACAGAAACAGGAGCAACAGGTGGAAGATGAAGATTGTCCACGGGAAACATACGCCCAACTCTAGGGCCGGTCCCAAGCTCTTGTCCCGTCCTCGGATCCTGCACAATACACCCAGAATAGTCAAAAATAAGGCGATAACCTAGTTCAGCTAATTGTCCCACAGAGCACAAATTATAGGATAGGTCAGGTACATGGAAGACTCCAGGAACAGAGAGGTTGGAGGTCGAAACAAAACCTAGACTATTCCCATGCATGGTGGAACCATCAGCTATATGAATATTTAAAGGGTGTGGTGCAGGGTCAAGTTTGGAGAATAAGGAGGAGTGAGGTGTCATGTGATTGCAACAGGCAGAGTCAAAGAGCCAAGTTTGAGACTTACCGGGCAGAACTGAGAGAGCAGTGGAAAGAGATGCATTACCAGCCATACGAACAGCCTGAGCTATGATCTCCTGTAGTTCAGTGGGAGAGAGGTTGACAGTGGATCCAGAAGACTGGGACTCAGCTGAAATGGAAGCCGTCTGCGGAGTAGGCTCAGTATTAGCAACAGCAGCAGTAGATTTGTGGCGACGATAACAAGTCTCAATGGTGTGGCCAGGACGCTTGCAATAGTTGCAGAACTTTTTGTTGGTCTGCTTGCGACGATTGCTAGAGCCAGAGGAATCACCTGATTGTTGATGTTGCTCTATGGGTGGAGCAGAAGGTGTAATAGCCAAAACATTGAGTTTATTCTGAGCTTGAAGGGTTGCAAGACGAGCTTCTTCTCTAACCAACTCATTCACAGCAGTATCAAGAGAGGGAGCAGGACTGCGATTTAGCAGCTGGCCTCGAATAGGCTCAAAGTCCTTGTGAAGGGACATCAGGAATTCATAGAGTCGAAATTCATCTCTGATGGAAGCATATTGTTGAGCATCTTTTGAGCATGCCCAAGTTGGATCAGAAAGGTCAATTTGGTCCCAAATGAAGCGAAGCTGATCATAGTAGTCATTGATGGATTGCCCTGGTTCTTGTCTGAGTTGATGCAATTCAACCACTAACTGATATTTCATGGAGCCATGAGTAGTGGAGTACCTTTTGGCCAACATATCCCACGCTGACTTGGCATCATCATAGCTGCCCAACAGGTTGGAAATGGAGGGAATGGAAGTGTTCCGAATCCATGTGAGGATCATGTGGTTGTGACTATCCCATTCAATCATACGACCAAGAAAGGCAGTATCTTCTTCACTTGCTCCTTTGACAGGAATGGCGACTGCACCAGTACAGTAATGCCAGAGCATACGACCCTTAAGAAAACTGCGCATAGCTTGAGACCAAGATAAGTAATTCTTGTTCCCCTCCAATACAGTATTGATGGGGCGAGGAAGAAAAACATCCTTTTTATCCATTTAGAGACACAATATGCAAAAACAGAATGCAAAAATGAAATCTACGCGAAAAACTGGGTAAGGAGAACCTGGACAGAAAAAGTCAACCCTGGAAAAGTCAACGGTCAAAGTCAACGTCAACGGTCAACGGTCAACGGTCAACGGTCAGCTGCTGACGTCAGCAGAACAGTGGATGCTGACGCAGCTAGGGCTGACGTGGCAGAGAGATGACGTCAGCAGACCAGGTGAGGGCGCGTGAGAGCGCGTGACGGCGCGTGACGAGGGAAATTGCGGCGCGTGTGGCGCGTGATCAGCGATGCAGCAGCTTTGAGCGGCGCGTGGGGGCGCGTGAGGTCTCCGATGGCGACGAGGCTTCCACGAATGTGTAGATCGGCGCAGGACGATCTCAGTGGTAC
This sequence comes from Quercus lobata, assembly GCF_001633185.2. NCBI lineage: Eukaryota > Viridiplantae > Streptophyta > Magnoliopsida > Fagales > Fagaceae > Quercus > Quercus lobata. The sequence goes on from NC_044907.1 coordinate 80,139,478, forward strand.
CTTCAAAAATGAAATCGGAGCAATATTCGCAGCGGTGATGCAAAGAGCAGTGGTCTGTGCAGTGTGAAGCTCCTTAACGACGGCGGCTGCAGGTCCGGAACCCAAGGACGACGGCTGGATGACGTCGGAGGTTCAACGGCGATAGGCTGCGGCGGCAGTTGTGATGGCGGAAGCGTTAGTAAAAGAAAGGAAGTCACACAATAAAGACAAGACTGCTAAGAAAAGGTCAGAGCAGTGGTGCGAATATTGCTCACAATGATGTCTTTCATGAACGGACTAAACACATCGAGATTGATTGTCATTTTATCTGTTATCATCTTGTCCATGGTGCTCTCAAGCTCTTCTCCATCTCCTCCAAAGATCAACTTGCAGATATCTTCACCAAATCACTTCCTAAGGGACGCACTCGTGATTTGGTTGACAACCTCAAGCTGGTCTCACATCCACCTTAAGTTTGAGGGGGGCTGTTAATGTATATTATATTATATTATGGGCTTTAGGCCCAATTACCTTTCTTGTATAGCACACTTGTACTTGTACTACACTTTACTTGTACCGCACACTTACGCCTCCTATATAAGGCTATGATGTATATTCTCTCATCACGAAATACAATACAATTATTCTGTATTTCTAACAATATAAATATAAATCATAGTAAGTCATCAAATCTATAAGAGCAAACTTATCAAGATTTTCTACTCTGATACCATGTTAAATTAACGATTCTTCCACCTATTTGCTATGCTCTAATACCATGTTAAATTACCGTTTCTTTCGCCTATTTGCCATACCAATCATAATAGACAGATATATATATATATATATATATATATCTCCTAACCTGAATTTTCAGTTGTCATTTGCTAAAGTGCTCCTTCTAGTGCATGCATAAGCTATGATGCAAATCATCAAAGTACTCGTTTTTTGTCAAAACAGAGTCAAATTATGAATCTGGCATGCATGGCACGCACCTACAACCAATAAAACCTACTAAAACCTTAACTTAATTTGATTGTGGAAAGTGAAATCCAAACTTTGGAATTTTTCGCAGTCCTACAGATTAGTTTCTGCATTACAAAGCTCCCCGCTGATGTCAAAATAAAATAGGAGAAACCAAATAAATATAGTTTTTCTACCCAAAATGAAAAAGAAAAAAAAGAAAAAAAAAAGTAAAGAGAGTTTTTTTTAGAGATTTTTAAAGAGAGAAGAGAGTTTTATATAAACAATAAATAAATAAATAAAGTCAAAAAGAAAACTGAAATAATGGCATCCTGGTACCTTGAATACCATAATAACCCATTAACCCTAACGCATATTGAACAAAACCCTAACAAAAATAAAACAAAATTAATGCTTTTGGTTTGAAAAGTTGTTGGAGTTTTTTGATAATTCGATGCCAACATAATGGGAAGGGGTACATAAGTTTATAGTACATTAAGCGCACTTCAGGTTTTTTAAATATCACTCTTGGTCCTATGACTGTCGGTTCTATATACGTACCAAGTTTTTTAAGGATTGGACCTCTATGTAGCTCATGAACTTATCATTAATTTACAACTTTAAAAATGATACACTAGGGCACTGGTTTGCATAGTCAAGCATTAACAGTTCGTTTGGGAGGAGAGAAAAGAAAAGAATGAAAATGAATGAAAACTAATCGCTAATTCATGTTATGCATTGGAACCTTCTTGTTTGTGTGGTAGACTAGAATGATTTTATAAAATTTTAAATTGATTAAGAAACTACATCATTACATGAATTGCTCTTGTACAACTTCAATTTGTGTTACAATTTGATGAAGAAGTCATTACTTGAACGTGCAATGATTTAAGAAAAATGTTAAAGAATCAAAAGATGCATTGATTAGAAATTATTGAAACAAAACAATATATATATATATATATATGACTACACAATAAAGAAATATAAGAGAAAGATGGGTTACATTCAAAAGAATAATTCATGACTATAAGCCTATAACTATTGAAAAGAATCAAAAGATTAAGAGCCTACAAATTATAGAAAATATATATGTGTGTGTGACTACACAATAGAGAAATAGAAGAGAAAAATTTGTTACACTCAAAATAATAATTCATGACTATAGTCATTGAAATTTTTTAGATAGTTTTAGATATTGCAAAAATATAACTCAAAAATTCAGATGTTAAAATTTCTGAAAGGCCAAAAAATATTAAAGAATCATAAGATTTACTTCCTATAAATTATTGAAACAAAACAATATATATATGATTATACAATAGAGAAATATAAAAGAAAAATTGATTACCTTCAAAAGAATAATACATGGTATAGTTGTTGAAACCTGCTAAACATGTTCAAATATTGCAAAAACTAACACAAAAATTCAGATGTTAAAACTTCCAAAATGCCAAAAATATATGACTATTCAAAAGAGAAAAAAAAGAAAAAGAAAAAAAGTACATGAACCGACAAAGTAATAAGATTTAAATTTTAATGGGTCTAAACTTTAAGAGAGATGCTACGTCTATAACATTTTTACAATAAATCACAAGTGGTTAATTGTTATTGGTTCAAATTTGAAATTAACACTAAGATTACTTTTTTGCCCTAACAATAACAACCAGTAACAACTTACCACTTACAATTTGTTGTAAAAATGCTGTAAAAATATTATAGACATATCATTTCTCAAACTTTAAAAGAAAGAGTTTCAGATTGTGCGCTCTTTAGTTCTTTTTCTTTTTATGTTTCCGTAAACTTTTTCTAATTGACCAAAATATCTATCATATATGTTAGCATCAATCCTGATAAGAAAACTTTACATATATTTTGTTTTGAAGGTGCTCCAAGAACCAAAATCAATGCAAGAGACTGCACAAAATAAAGAGAAATTTACATTGCTGATCAATACCTTCAAAGTGATATTTATCTGTGACTCAAACTAACAAACCAAAATCAAATACAAATTTCCATAGAATATAAATCAAAGAGAAGACTACCAAACGTATTTGCAGCACACACAAACCAAAAACAAAAGTCGCTAACCCGTGCAATGCATGGAAAAATTTATTTCCATTTTGAATTTATTAAATTTTATTAGAATGAAAAAAAAAATATTTACTAAACTATCTACTTAATTATCAATCATTTTGATTATAAATTATTAAGCAACAAAATTTGAGTAGAGGATCAACATCAATGCCTAGGAATTCACTTTGTTTTTTTGATAGGTTATACCTAGAAATTCACAACCCTTATCAATCTTAAGAGCTAATAACAACATGAAACATAAAACCAGATTATAGAAATTCACATATATATTCCCAAAAATGTATAGATTGTAATCTATGACTACTAAAATAGGAAGGAAAATCTCATGCTCACTACATGCATAGATCTTAACATATAAAAGAAAATAATTAAAGCAATTTCAAATTTCTCTCAAACATTTTGTCAAACACTTTTAATGGTGATGAGGCTAGACTTTCTTCATGTGTGTAAAGGCCCTAAAATTTCAAACACTTTTAATGGTGATGAGGTTGGACACTTTTAAAGGCCCTGAAATTTCCAGCTATTAGAGGTTCTGTGAGGGAAAATATAAAATTCAACTATAAAATTTAGACTGAAATTGTAAACTAAATAACTAAATTCATTTGATAGGAGTACATATACTTTGAATATATTTAAATATTTATTAATTAAAGTTTATATAAATACTTAAAATTATATGTGCATACATTTTAACTAATACACCTATCTATTAGTACTTAAATTTCAGCATTAATAATAATAAACGTGGTGATATAATCAATTGGATTTGGATGATAACAATATATAATAATAATAATAATAATAATAATAAACACATTCTTTTTGTTACCAAATGAAAGGCTTGTTGTGTATAAATGAAATTTCTAAAAATTGTTTCAAGTTTCAAAACACTACCCCCTAAAAAAAAAGTTTCAAAACACTACAGTAAATTCACATGAGAGGTCCAGGTGGCTCATAAACCAAGAGCCACAACTACCACATAAAACAAAAGAAAAATAAATGATGATCCAACTGAAGCATAAGAAGGAGGAGGAGAAGTAGGGAGACTGGGAGAGGTGGACTGAGAAAACTTGAGGAGTCGGAGAGGGAGATGGCCGGCGACTAGGAGATGACAATTGGAAACGTGATAATCACATTAATGTGAGTTCTGCCACTAATTTCTCTTTCTTTCTTAATCCTAAAGTGTTTTTTTTTTAATTTTAGTGGGTTTTTTTTTGAATTAAATCAAATTAAAAAATATAAATAAAAAATGTTGATGTGGAAAATTGTAGAGAGGTCAACCAAAGTCAGAGGCTGAAAAAAAAAAAAAAAAAAAATCACATGTGAGGTTGTGTTCCTAGCAACCTTGAAAGAAAAAGTAAGGGAAAAAAAAACCATGGAATACCATCAAGCAATAAGTTTTAAAGGTTTTAAACTATAAACAATGAATAAAAATAATCATAAACAATCATAGGTGCAGGATTTGGTTACTAAGATCAGATGGTTTTAAAACACAACCTTTCAACATTGATTTAGGGTTATGCAGAAGGCAACATAAATGACAGAAAATTGTTTTTACGTTGTATGCCATGCCAATCATCTAAATATATTAATTCCAAAAAATACTAAATAAAATAATTCCGAAAATTATATGAGATAATTAAGAAGAACATCAAGCCCATGCATGGATATTATTTGTGGATGACTGTCCAACACTGCAATTCATAGACTCTGTTGTTAATAAGACAATTGAGTTCAAAATTAAAAATGATTAGGTGGCCTTTGTACAACAGGATTTGTTCTCGTTGAAGAATCAACTTGCTTCCTACCATAGCTTCAATTTGCTATGTGTATTTTCTTCATGAAAATTTGAGTGAGTATGCAAGATTTCGACCTTGGCAGGGGTTTATATTTTTTGAAATTTTTGTTATAGAATTTTAGTTGAAGTAGAATTTTCAAGCTCTTGAAACATACATACATACATAAATATATATATATATATATATATATAATAGAGTTTTACTTAAACTAAACTATTATAACACTTGATAAGATAATTACAAATTGAAGAAATATAATAAATACATAAGATATAAAACCTAAAATAAAAAGAATCTAAAATAAAAAGAAAAAGAAAATAGTGGTGACGTGGAAAATTGTGAGAGCTCTAGAGGTTTCAGTTATATATATATATATATAGATAATAATTTTAGAATATTATTCATTTCCCTTATTTGGACGTTTTATTGGCCTTATTTATTTGAGAGTTTAAGTGGAAGAGAATAAAATGAGTAGGATGAAATACTCATTTCTCTTTATTTCTCCAAATTCTCAAATTTTCATTCCCCCAAAATTGGAAGGAATTAGAGAGAATAAAATTAGATTTAATAAAATTTTTACTAAAATTCTCAAAATACCCTATACAATCAACTCTTTATTTTAAAATAGGGATCTAATAATAATATCGCTATAAAATGATTTCATTCATTTCCCTCTATGTTACTTCCAAACAAAATTACTTACCTTCTATTTCTTTCCATTCCTCTATTTTAAATCATCTAAATAAGAATACTTAAATCCATTCCATTCATTTCTCTTACTCAAATACATTCCATTTATTTCTATTTCTTTAATATATATATATATATATATATGTATATATTTATTTATTTTTTTTTTTTTGAGAAAGTTTAAATCTATAGCATTTGCTTCTGATGATACCTATTTATCATCAGACCAAGATACCAATCGGTTTTTGGTATAGACGGGGATTAAATTCCAGATCTCTTATTCAACCATCAGAGATTTTACCAGTTAAGATAACTGGAACCCCCAACTTCCATTCCTTGATGATTATCCTGTTCCATTCTTTTATGAACTCTCAAACAAAGATTAAGAGTCCAAACATGGTTTCATCATTGGAGTAATGTTGTAGAGACAACGATTTTTACAATATTTTTAACAACAATTAAGTTGACAAGGTTTTACATATTAATTCTAATATTAACCCACCACTAATATCATTTTTTGTACCTACCAATAATTTGTCTCCTTGGCACTTATAAAAAATTTTTGTACCTCAAGACTTATTGTTCATCCTTGTTTATGGCTTTTTTCCCCGACATAAATTTTATTTGGACATCTATATGGGTGAGTGAATTATTATTAATTTTTTTTAAAAAAGAATAGATTTATATATGATAATTATTATTTCACACTACCATATATGAAACTTTTCAAACAATGTCCACATTTCATATAACGTGTCCACATTTTACCAATAATGTAAAAGAGTATAAACACTGTTTAATGTGAAACAATCAAAAGACCCTTCCTTTTAAATAAATGTATAATTTCACAGAATATGTATGGCAGACAATCTGTACTTTATCCATTTATTCTTCTATATATTGGTTCCAATTGGCAATGGCCTCAATATATATGCTATAAGCCTTTAAAACAGTTCATAATAACCTTTCCCTCAAAAAATAATAATAATAATAATAACCTTTCCCTCTCATACATTCACGCGCTCTTCTTGAGTTTTCAAGTGTGCCATTTTCACCAAGCCTCCACAAAATGAGCACACAAAATGCATAAGACTATTTCATTTTGGGGATTGGAATACATGAGAGTTTGTGATGAGTAATCCAATGAAGATGCTTTCATATCCATCACTTATTAGTTATTTTATTTTCATATCAACATGCATGGTCAGGACCTTTCTCAGCCATAAGAAAAGAAAGGGACAAAACAAAAAAAAAAAAGTAATTGCCTACAGAAGTTAACAGAGTGATGGTCCAGATAATGGTTGTGGGCTTTGTGATGACAAAATTAGTGTCGGTGTGAAGTTGTTGGTGTCGTACTAGTGAATCAATCAAGCTTCAATTTCCAATGAACTTTACTTTAGCTGTTGGGTCCCTTTGTCTTTGTGTCTCCTTGTATTGCAAACATTATCTCATAAAAGAGGGCCACTCACAGCTATGTGGGCTTTACAAGCGGGAATGTATGGATATATACTTTCTCCATGTTAGGATACACAAATTACTAAGCCAAAAAAACAATTAGCTTCAAAGTGAATATATGTATGGATGTTGGTAAAGAGTAAAGACAACTTTTCAAGATGATAAATGATTGTTGAATAATATCACTTTCAAAATAGGATGGATTTTGCAATTTATTATATTTCTAAGTAAATGTATTGATTTGATTTTTCTGATTACATATTTAGTGTAACGACCTAAGGAAAAGCGCTAATCATATCTGCGCGATTATGATGCACTAATTTGATTGATTGTGTGATGTGTGTGGGTGTGTGATGAGTCTCACATCAGGTATTTACTAGGTTGAACTGAGTTTTATTAACAACTGCAATGAGCCTCAATTGTGACTAGTCCTTTTGAGGTATACTGCAAATGTGATTAGCACTTTTTTTTGGGTTGTTACCTATGGTATCAGAGTCAGCTCGGTAATCCCGTGTGGGCTCAAAGACACTACCCCATAAAGTGGGCTCTAACGAGGACGTTAGGGATTTAAGTGTAGGAGATTATGATACCCCAATTTGATTGATTGTGTGATGTATGTAGGTGTGTGATGAGTTCCACATCGGGTATTTACTGAGTTGATCTAAGCTTTATTAACAACTATAAGGAGTCTCAATTGTAACTAGTTCTTTTAAGGTATAGCGCAGATATGGCTAACGCTTTTCCTTGGGTCCTTACATTTAGATTGGCGATTATTAATCTGAATCATGAAATAGATCCACTTTAAATTGTGAGATTTTTTTTAATCACATAGACCTCCATCAATGTCACACTTATTATATTTACTAATCACAATAAGTCACTTTAATTATTGTTAAAAAATGTATTAAAAAAAAATTATTTCACTAGACTTGTTGAAAAGAATATAAATTAAAAAATAACTAATACAAATGGTCCAACATAGAATAGTCAAGAATTTGGGGTAAAGCAAAGCACATGGCTTAAACCTAAATTCTATTCTAATTAATAAATGAAACATTAATTTGTTGGGGTCCTTGCATTTTTTAGCGTTGGTAACATTTATGTGAAAGTATATATGTATATGCATATATTTATATTTTATACCCAATATTAGTTTTTAATATTTTTAACTAATAATATTGTTTTATAGAATACTCTAATAGATTATTCTATAAAACAATATTGTTAGTTCAATTTGACAATGCATAAATTAATTAGATGATTCACATAAGTAGCAACCTTGTAGAGAATATTATTATATCATGCAGATCATGTGCAAAAAATAAAAAATAAATAAAAACTTCCTCTCAAAATATCTCACACGTGCTTTTTCTTACCTTTTTTTTTCTTTTTAATTATAAAAAAAAAAAAAAAGAAAAATACTTTGTTCGTCAAGCCAAGCCCACAAAAAGTCACTAAGTACATGAATTGAGACCACGTTAGAAACTCAATGGTCCCATAATTCCACGCGTTTCATAAATGCTAGTGTTTTATTTAGTTGGACTTAGACCAAATTTAATGACGATGATGTTGACCCAACCCCTCACTATGGACCCCTTGACGTTTCTAGGTTTTTTTTTAGGACGTTTCTAGGTAATTAAATGCTAGCTAATAAGTCATGAAATTCATCATGAATGAAATGACTCCAAGCTAGGTTATCTTAATTTCATAAAACAATTTCCTATAAAAATAAAATAAAATGGAAAATATACAATGATTAAAAAAGTCTATTATTTTTTTCTTTTCTTATAAAAAGTTTTTAAAATTAGTTAATTAACGAATGCCCTTAGTTCTTCAGTTAACATTTCCAAAATAAAATTTATAAAGAAATTCACTATAAAAATAAAAGAAAGAAGTTAACGAATGCATTGATTTAGGAAATATTTTTATAAATTTTTTATACAAAAAGAAAAAACTAATTTATTTATTTTTTACAGTTTTTTATATTTCTCATAAAAATGATATCAAAACTTTTATAAAATGATTAATTAATAGATGCCTTAAGGACACACATTAACCGAATTCTAAGTAAAATAAAATTCATAAAGCAATTCTATGAAAGGGTGAGTGAAAGAAAGTTGCAAATAGAATGCCTATATTTTTCCCTTCCATATGTTTCTCAAAAAAAAAAAAATAATAATAACAAATCTTTCCCTTCCATTTTCTTTTAAATTAAAAAGTTTATTTCGCGGTTAAAACTACTCAGTATAAAATGTGACTCCTACTATAATTTTAATTCCATGAAAAATAGAATGTTAACTATGACATGCATTTCTTCGTTTCAAAGCAAAAGGGAGATTATTCAGGTAATTGGGTGCCAACTCTGGTGTGTTATTGTTAACAAGTTGTTGCACTACATAAAATACAGGACAAATTCCTTTTCTTTAGTTAAAAACGTTGTTTGGCTCTTTGCTATGTTAAACGTGAAACTTGGAAGCTAGTAGTTTTTTTGGAAGGAATATCTTTTTTTTATATATGATAAAAAAATGCCTCAATACTAATAGTTGGTAGTAGTTTGTAGGTACTGATAATATTTGATGTTTTCAATTAAGACATTTGGAATCCCCAAGACCGCACAAAAATGAAAATTTTGCACAAAAAGCTCATATTTAATGCTTTTTATTGGATGAATGGAATTATATTTTAATGACATTGACAAAACTAGGCTAATTACACTTCTCTAGTTCATCAAAATTTTCTCGAACCACCCGCTCATCCTTAGCACGATGGTCACTCCACAAGTATAAGTGTTTGTGGGGTGTAGAGAGGATAAAGGCCGGGGTTCAAGTCTCCAAAATGGAGTTTCACACACATATATACACTTAAATTAGGGTGGAGTATTTTCCAAAAAAAAAAATTTAGGGTGGAGTAGAATTTATATCTTATATCAATAAATAAAAAAAAATCAAAATTCTCTCCATGAGGAAAATTGTATTTATCTTCGCTTATTACTCTATTTAGTATTAGGAAAATACTGAAGTTAATTTTAACTATAAAAGATTTACAAACCGATGTAACAATGAAAATAGTTGGTGTCACTTTGATAACATAATAAATATATATTTGCATTTTTTTTTTTCTAATGAGTGATGATACATCCATTTGTAATTGTAAGATTGTATATAATAAAATTCATATGTATTCCTTACATCACTTTTTTTCTATTTTTGATAGTTAGAGTGCGGAGATTTGAACCCTAAAAGTTTCCATTATAAACACCAAAAAGTACTAGTCAATTAAACTACAAAACTCTAGGCCTAACGTCAATTTTAGTATGTAATTAATGTATATTTGATTATTAAATTAAGAGTGCCACTTTCTTATTTGATAATTGATTAGTTTCCTTATGACTATAGGAACAAACTGTTTTTATTTTCACCTTTTAGTAATAATATATGATTTTTTTTCTTTTTTGTTTGATAAGATAACATATGATAATTGGCATTAATAAGAGTACGTTTTTCGATTTTATTCCCAGTCCCACTGGGTCCTAACTCTTCAGGGTACTTCCTTACTTTTGCATGAAATAATGCATCTCTCATAAAGAGGAGGAAAGAGAGTATTTATTTCCACAAACATTTATGAGGCAAGAAAGTATACTTCATGAATTTTTAATTCACTTGCAAGTACCAAGCCCAAAATACTTGATATGGTCCAAGCATATATCCAAAAAGTTACAGATTTCTAGTCTCTGCTTTGAACTGAAATCTGTCAAGCAACTATTGCATACTACCAAAACAATGATGTCCAAGTTATATGAAGATGCCATTTTAATATTGATTGTGCAATAGAATCTATATCAAATGAAAAGATAAGCTATAAATTGGCTCCACAGTGCATCATTGTGCAATGTGCTTGGTACAAGCACAGATGTAATCAGGCAATGTGCTGACATTCTTTGTTTATTTATTTTATATTCATAAGTTTGTTTCTATATCTTGTTAAGAAGTCAACTTTTGGTCCCTTTAATTGGTTCACCTACACTACAAGTTTGAAAAAACTAAAATTTAAAGTTGAATTTTGAAAGATTTGGTCTTTTCATCCCTTCTAATACCCAAAGGCTAGTAATGGATGACCAATAATTTTAAAAGATACAATATTTTGTACTCTTTTTCTATATATAAATATTAATATATTATTATTAGAGTGATATCATTTTCACCTGTACTAGTGACATCATTTTTATTATGCTTCAATCATAGTAAGTTAAGTTTAATAATTTTAACAGTTTTAAAAAAATTATGAAAAATAATTTTTCCAAAAATTATTGATGGTTGAAAATACATATTCATAGGGGAGTAGTAGGAACTAGGAAGTGGTGTTTAGCTCTGAAAAGTGACATGATTCATAAACCTGATGAGGATTATTGGCCTTCTATAACCTCTCTGTTTTGTTGAAAACAGAGAAGGCTTGGAAGAGTAGATGAAGACCCCTGTTTTGTTGTTACTAAAGTGCTTATGCATAGAAAAAGAGGGTAATGATTGTCACCTAACCTCATATGATTTCAGTTAAATCATGCTACTTATTGGCAAGTTAGGAACTTGTTTAATTAGGATCAAAAGGTTTTTCTATGTTTACGAAAATATTAAAAGCTGAATTGGTGTACTAAAATGTTCGGTTTATCCAATAGGTACACTGACATCAAATTATCATACCTTTTGGACCACTAAAGCAAAAAGTACTCTTAAACTGAGTGGCCAAATCTGGAAATTTTCCTTAGGGGACCATCTAAAAGTTTGGTAATTAAGGGTTTTTTTAATTAAAAAAAAAATCTATATGTGTACACTATATTCCTAGTAGTATGTATATTGTATAGTAATAAAAAATATTTCAAAAAAAAAATTACTACCCCTATAAAACAATTTGTAACAACTCTACAAATTTCACAACTTTTTTTCTAATTTGTTGAGCTGCCACAATGGATTAGTATGACAGCTTTCATATGGGATCATCACCACCTAAGTAAGTGTGAAAAATGTATTAAAATTTGTTGTGGCATTAATTGTTAAGTACTTCATAACCTTATCTAAAAAAAAAAAAAAGAGTACTTCGTAACCTAATATGTGTACTACGTTCAAAGAGCATATTTATTCAAGATTTCATAAATACATTGTTGGTCCCTAAAGTTTAGCCCATAAAATATTTTAGATCTAAACTTTAGAGTGATTACTTTTAGTCCCTTATTGTAGCCAAACTAAAATTGACACATCGTCACGTCATCTATACTAAAAGTGATCATTTAAGTTTCTTAGGGACTAAAATTGATTACTTTAAATTTCAAAAACTTAAATCACACATTGTCTAACCTTTAGGAACCAATAATATATTTTGTCCTCTATTAAACTTGACGATTTGTTCCAATTTTTTTTTTTTTTTTTTTTTTTTAACCTACCTTTAGATAACTATCATTTAAGCATTAGATGAGTACAAAAATATATGATAATAAAAAAGTTAAGCATTTTTTATTTAAATTACATGCCACAAAGTGTAACTACTAAAGCCCTTCTTTAAGTTCCATTTATTGTTTGAGATATTTGTTAGAATAACTACATGTTGATTCTAATTTTATGAGTGTCCAAATAATTTAAATAATTATTATATACAACTTATGACTAATGAGATTGTATTTCTATTTAAATGATTATAAATAACCTTAGGCTTTGGAATCTCATAAGTTTAACTGCTTTGTCCATTTATATGTATAACCATACATATTGTTTGATTCGACCAACTTTAAATCTATTTCTATAAACAAACTCTAACCAACAACTGAGGACAAAACTCGTTGGAAACCTCCTGATGCACCTTGATACAAAATGAATGTGAATGGAGCAATTTTCAGCACCTTCAAAGCTACTGGAGTTGGGGTTTTGATTTGTGATAGTGAGGGTCGAGTAGAGGCAGCACTAAGCAAGAAATTACCAATCCCATTGGGCCCCCTTGAAACAGAAGCAAAAGCATTGGAGGAGGGTGTGCAATTTGTCTGGGACGTTGGTATATGAGATATTATTCTCGAATATGACTCAAAGATTGTATTGGAGGTAGTGGGGGGATTTAGTGACCTACCTGTGTCAATCAGCAACATCATTGATGGGATCCGGGTTAAAATGCAAGATTTTAGAAGGTTTGAAGTCTCTCATGTAAAGCATTAGGGCAATCACCTTGTTCATCTTTTTGCTCGTTATCCTAAGAATATTTTGGATTATGATAGTTTTTAGACCCCTTAAACCACAATCAGATTAACCTAGGTAATTAGCCAAGTGATTACTTAGTCAAATTAACAAATCTAGGTTAACACAAATATATCATAGCAGTGGAAAATAAAAAACACAACGATATGATAACCCAAGAAAACTAAACTGGTAAAAAACCTGGAGAGGATTTAACCTAGCTATTCTCAAGGAAAAAAGCAAATCCACTAGAAAGAATCGAAGTTTTACAATAGCAACTTAGACCACTAACATCCTATTGCTACCCATCAGTAGAAACTTACTGACACGACCACATGCAAACTCCGAGACCACGGACTCCTTCTTTCTTTGGCCTTTACAAAACACAAACACCCACGTTTGTGACTTTGAGATCCCACTCAAAGGTTTAGCAACACAAACTCTCCTGTTTGTGAATCCAAGACCACCTTTGAAGGTTTAGATCATCAGCACCTTTGATGACTAGAAAAGGCAGCAACTTCTACAATACCGGATCTTGAAATTCTTTAAGTAATAACACTAGTAGAAGATATGAGAGAGCTTTTTAGGAACAAAATCCTAAATACAAAAGAGGCACACTCTTTTCTCTCTGAAAAGTCTTATAAAAACGTGCTTAGAGTTTCCTTTATATACTGGGAGAAGTAGATTAGAAACCCTAATCCTTAATGGGCTTGAAATTCTGTTTGGGTTTAATTAAAATTCTACAGATACAACTTTCGATCGATCGAGCCTGTCTTTTGATCAATCGTACTAGACAGATTATGAAATCTTCTCCCTACAGCTTGTATGTTCTTGAATCTTGACTTGAATCACTTTGAGCATTGTCTGATAATACTTATAGACTCTAAGATCTATATCTAGACAAGTTTGTGTTCACGATTTGCCAATTGATCTAAACTTTTAGAACCTAACAGATTATGTAACTTGGATAGAGAAAAATCCTATATGATTGAATCCGCATTGATTCAAGATGTAATGTTTTTATTTTCACCTTAATAAAAGCATGCATTTCTTATTAAAAAAAATTCTAACCAAAATCTATTATCAATGATAAGGAATTAAGGATCACTCCCAATAATACTTCACACACCGAACTCACACTTAGACAAACAACACTAACTAACTTCACAAACACAAACTCACTCACAACTCCAATTTATTTATATTATTGTGCACGAATAGTTAATATTCTTTATAAGATAATCAAATATTTAAAAATCTCTATACTTTCAATCAAATAATCCTCTTGCTCTCTATGTGTGGGTGCAAAAAACAATATGATAGGTAGCCAATATAATGTTGAATTAGGTATTTAATATTTTAATCTAATGCCCTTCTTTTGAAAATGGGTCAATTGCATTGACCTTCTTTAGGGTGTTTCTCAACCAAAAAAAAAAAGGACCTTCTTTAAGGGGTTTTTTATTATTATTATTATTATTATTGCACTTACTGTCCCTTTAGTTTGGAAAAGGTACTCATCTCCCTTAAAATGAAAACTATTTACACCAAGCTCTCCTAGATGACTAAAAGAAAAGGCTTTCCAAAATTTTAAACTTTCTATTCTACCCTCCACTTAAACTGTCATCCACACCCCCTCAAATAGAAATTAGATGATTTTTTTAAAGCCTTTTTTTAGTGAGTGGGTGATTATAATTTTCTTTTCTTTTTTTTCAATATCATCCAAGGAAGGTCAATGTAAATAGTTTGCAATTTAGGGAAGGTGAATGTAATACGATAAAATTTTAGGAGAGGTCAATGTAATTTTTTCCATATAAAAATAATAATAATGAGACTCTTGATCTAACAATAATTTTCTTATGCACCTTCTATATATATTGGATATATTAGATATCATTAGTTTCTTAGTATATGCACATATTTTTTATGACTTAGAGTATTCTCTTTGTAGCTTCTCGAAAAAAAAAAAAAGTATTCTCTTTGTATGTGTTTTTTTTAGGAATCTTAGTTATGGTCCGTTATTATGCCTTGAATCACAAGATATCAATTATCTGATGTAGAGATAATTAATAGATTTATTGGTTAACTATAGTGTGTATATACCCTATTTAGGGTTATTGTAAAACATAATTTTTTTCACCGCGCACCCCGGGCGTACATGATAGTCACTCTACAAGTACAAAGTTCTTATGGGATGTGAAGGGGGGAAGAGTTGGGGTTCAAACCTTTAGGAAGGAGATTCACACACATATACACTTAAATTAGATAGAGTAGAATTTATATCTTGTATTAAAAAAATAAATTAAAAAAGTAAAACATAATTTTTAGATTAGTTAAAATATAATTACTAAGGGCTTTCTATTATAGATGTAGGTCATTAGCCTAAATTGCCTAGACCCTTACTTTTGCTTTCTCCTTCTCTCTAAATCTCTAATTTTCTTCATTTTATTTTAATATAGTATAGCCGCTTTTTTGAAGCCTTCAATAGGGTTTAAGTAACCCCATAAATATTTAATCACTACTAACCATTGTTTAGACTAGCAATGCCAAACATCCTTTGGACTAGTCTTCATCAACCATTGTCCTAACATCTTTCTAACCATTTCTTTTTAGGCAAGGCACTTTCCTGCTTTGTTTTTCACGTAGACTCTGAATTTGGGTTTGTATATTCTCATTTGAGGCACCCAAATCCTACTAATTAGTGCATCACTCGTGCTATGTTGATATTCCCCAGACCACCAACGTAGCCATCCTTCAAGCATAATAGCCACTCATTTTCTCTCACTAAATCTTTTTTTTTATAACAGATACCACCTCCTTGATCTAGATGGATTATGTTTTTCGTGATAAAAAGTGTTAGGGTCATATTTTATATGTAATTGATTAATCCTTTGACAAAACACACTTTACTTGTATTGGGTAGATTTAAGTTGAGTTTAATACTGTAAACACAAAATTTTCCCAATTGTAGAAAATTAAACAATTGAAAAGAAATATGGTTTGCAAATAATAATTTGTATTGATGAATAATAAGTACAATCTCTATTTCAATTCTTTTACAAAAGAATACCCTCTGATTCTATCTTCATTGAACTTGTCTCGAACAAGAAATCTTCTTGACTTTAGTTGAAAGATGGATTGAACGGTCCTCACAACAAATCTCTAGCTTTGAGCTTATTAGAGATTTATTGTTCTTCAAGTCTTTGAATATGAAGGCTTTTAGGTTGAAGTTCTTCGGGGCTTTAGAGGCTTGATCCGTTGAGCTTCAAGGATTTGAGGTTTGTGGAAGTTTATGGAGGCTTTTTCAGCTTAATTCCAGTAGAACTTCAAAGAACTTATTTGAATGTTCTTTGTGTGTTCTTGAGGCAGAATTTCTCCAAAGTTTTGACGTCTTAGAAAAAATTATGTAAATGAGAGGAGGTATGCCCTCTATTTATAGTGGTTTCAAAGGAAAAGTCCTACTTGGGATTGACTTCCTTGTAGATAATTATCTCTATTTTTATTTATTTATTTTAATAGAGATAATGACTAACTATTATCATTCCAATTTAATTGAGATATTTATCTCTGTTTAATTAGAATAATTATCATCAAGATATTTATCCCTATTTAATTAGGATAAATATCATCTTAAATGACACATGTCAACACTTGATTTATCTAATTTAATGACATATTAATTTAAATTTTGTCACTAAATTTTGATGTGGCATTTTATGATTGGCTTAAAATTTTGCCTCCTACAAATGCCCCTTCGAGACTTGATTATGTCCACAATTATAAGTGTGGAAAGTGACCAAGTCTCAACAAATTTCATGCTTTGATGCAATTAATTTTAGCACCTTTCATCCTTTCACAATGATCCCACTGTTGGTTCACGGCCCAAGTAGAGGTTGTCTAATGTAATAGTAGCCACGTTCAAATCCATTGGCCGAGGTATATCAAGAATTAAAAGAGCTCTAATGCATGCAAGAATCCACCCATATAATACATGCAAGACTCCACCATGCAAGAAGCCACGTTTCTTTTTCCTAGTCCAAGCTGAAGAAGAATTCCCTTCCCATGAGAAGATAACTTCAAGAAGGAATCGGTTTCCTAGCCAAAGTGGTCTTGACTGGATGAGTTTTAGTTGCAATTAAACTCTCTTTGACCAGCACTATATAAAGGGGCAGCTCCAGCCGCACATAATTCACGATTTTCCTCGCATAGCGCATAAATTCGGGAATCTCAAGAAAACTTCTTGAAGAAGGCATAAGATTTTTTTCTTCTTTCTCAGTCAGGTAGCAAGGCATGATCTCTCTTTTTTTCTTTTTTTTTAACCTCGTGTATATTATTTCTTTTTTTGTAAACCATGCTCATGACTCTTTTTCTTCTTGTAGCCTAACAATTTTCATTGTTTCTAAAGACCATCGTAACCGTGTCAAATTTTGCACAAGTTCGATCATGGAACTTTCTCTTCGAGATGTACATTCTCGTACTCAGTTTTTTTTTTTTTTTTTTTAATGCAATATTTTCTTTTGCATGTTGTGACTTTTTCTTGACATACACACTTGAGATGCAGGACTTGGGTTATCCATCTCTCTCAAGTGTGTAGTTTTTTTTAAAGTACTTGAGATGCGGGACTTGGGTTATCCATCTCTCTCAAGCGTGTAAATTTTTTTTTTAAAGTACTTGAGATGCAGGACCTGGGTTATCCATCTCTCTCAAGTATTAAGATTTGAAAGTACTCACTTGAGATGCGGGACTTGGGTTATCCATCTCTCTCAAGCGTGTAAATTTTTTTTTGAAAGTACTTGAGATGCGGGACTTGGGTTATCCATCTCTCTCAAGTGTGTAATTTTTTATTTATTTTATATAGAAATAATTGTGAAAACTGACTTTTGCTTCTTTTCCTCTCTTTTTAGTGTGTTCAAGCCTTTTCCTTCGAAGATTCGTATATTGGCAACGAACCGGCCCTATTCGTTTATTCAGAGAAAGACAACAAGGAAGCGAAGCCTTCAACTCTAATCACCCGTCCTCCCATTATTGGAGAGTTTTCACCAAAATGGGATTGGGATGTATGTCCTCCTAACTTGCCGCAATGGTCACAAGCTGCTCCCCAAAATGTTGATGCAAGTGCCACACTTCTACTTGCTTCCCACCACACAAACATTGCGAGTACGAAACCATAGTCATCTCTAGGACGAGAAATAGCTGCAGGTCGAACAAACTGGGAGTATTCCTTCAACGTGAATGGAGGAATTTCCTATATTCCGTTATATTCGGAATGGTTGGAGGACATACTTAGTCGATGCAAGGAACCCCTTAAGGCTGCCAACCTTTATGAAGCTGTTTTTGCTTCCTTGTTCACATATGATTTCAATGAACATCTTGTGAAATCATTTTGTGAATGTTGGAGCCCAACGACAAATACTTTGCATACTTTGGTTGGAGAAATTTCTATTTCAACATGGGATTTGATAAGCTTGGTGGGCTTCCCATTAGAGGACTTTTTTATGATGAAGTGGTTCCCACTGCAAAGGAGCTTGAAGGAGTTGATGATCAAGGGAAAAATTACTTGCCCCGAAGTTGTCGCTATTTGTTTATAGTCTACCATCATCTCCAACATCGAATGAAGAAGCAAAGTAAAGTTAACGTCAATAATTGGATTGCTTTTTGGTTTAAAGGAGATGAAAGACATCCTACTCCAAAGAAACAAGCTAAGAAAGGACTCCATCCAAAACGCAGCCAAAATCCATTAGGCCTTATCCTTGACCATGGGCCTTGGAAAGACAAAGAACACGCGGCTCTTTTTGATCTTCAAGTTCCTGAAGACCTTAAGAAAGAAACTTATTTGGCAGCCTTTCTTGCTTGCTGGCTTTGTGTATTTGTTTTTCCTATTAAGGACTTGGGTAGCATTCGTCCTAGTACTTTTAAGATTGCTAGTCTCATGGCTAGTAGTGAAATTTTTGGCCTTGCCGTTCCTGTTTTAGCAAGCATCTATCGAGGGCTCAATACAATCTTTAACAATCCTGTACCAAGCAAGTCTAGCAATGGCTTTGCTGTCCATTATGTTTATGCATGGATAGCGCACTTCTTCAAAAGCCATCATGTTGTAAATGATGAACTGGGAAAGCCTGTGATGACAAGATATTCTGGAGTAAGCTATGAGGCACCGTTCGATGAAGTATCTGCACGTAACCTCATACGATCTGGTAAGGATTTCTTTTGGCATGGGACTTCATTCAGGTCGGACCTTGACCTCGCTTTTAAGGATAATGGAGGACTATTTGTTCCAAGACTGGGTTATTTTATGTCTCTCCGCTCTGGATATTTATCTCTCCGATGTGAAGATCATTGTGTTGTAGAGTCGTATAACCCTCATCGATTTAGTAGACGCTTTGGGTTCTACCAAAACATTCCAAGTGACCTAAACAAAAGAATTCAAACTGGTACTTTAAAGGAGTTGTACCAATATTATCAATCATTCACCCGTTCCAACACATCTTCCATAGTGACTTTGAAAAGAGAGTTACTCATAGCTACACGGATTGGTGGAAAATCATTTGCAATGATGACTTTACTAAGGGTACTGATACATTAGCTAAGACTGCCCTTCTTCTTGCTAAGCCACCACCTAGTAAATCTCGCAAAGGAAAGAAGGAACAAGCAACTATAAGTCCTAGCCATCAGCTTCAATTTACTGAAAATCCTTCTAGCACTACTATTGCTATTCAAAAGAGAGGTACTAAACGTTCAAGTGATATGCAACATGAAGATACACTTGTAGTTTCTGATGATGATGCAAGCAAGGATTCTGATGCTAACTGGAAACATACAAGAAAATCATCAAAAGGTATTAGTACGATGACCTTAGCTGACCATGTTCCTACTTCAACCCTCAACAAACCTTCTATTGTGAACTTGGAGACCAAAAAGCATAGGGTTAATAATGCTATGGCATCTCCTAAACCCGTGAATGACACAAACAAGGTTTCTTCACAACAAGAACAAGGGATGTCCATGAGTAAACAAGGGGCTTTGATGCTTGGAGACCTCCTTTTGTCGCAGCTTTCAGACTTCCCTTCAAATAAGATCTTTCCCAAGGATGAGGTAAGCAAGATTTATCATGGGATACAGAATTTTGGGATTGACCCTCAGCCATTGTTGGTGCATGTTGACAAATACTTAAAAGATGTTTCATATTACATAGAGAAGGAGGCATCTATGAGTAATCATGTGAGTTTAGAGATTCAAACACGTCGTGTGAATGACACTGAGCTTCTTATTACAGAAGCATCGAGTAGGAAAGAATCTCTAGATGCTAAACTTCAAATTACCAATTCAAAGATTGATGACCTGAAGGCAAAGCTAGCTGAGTTAGAACAGTTAGTGCCACAAATAAAGTCCAAGCAAGCTGAAGAAGATGGCAGCATAGAAGCTCTACAAGATCAACTTGAAAGCATTAAGTCCACTACTGTGCTTAAAGACCAAGATGTGGAGGCCTTGAAGAAGATACAAAGCACCTTAGAGAGCAAGCATTCTGATTTGAAGAACTTGAAGTGGATGCCTTGATTGTACTTTTTTTTCTTTTTTTTCTTTTTTTTTGAGATAGGACATTTGTTTTGTTCAATTAGGTAGCTCAAGGAATTGGAGTTTTTATTTTTTATTTTTTTTATTTTTCCTTAGTCATGATGTAGTTTGGAATTTTCCTTCAATATGATTGAACTTCTTAGTTAAAAACTAATTGCTCAGTTTGTAACATGTGATTGAACTGCTTAGTTAAAAACTAATTGATCAATTTGAAACATGTGATTGAACTTCTTAGTTAAAAACTAATTGCTCAATTTGTAACATGTAATTGAACTTCTTAGTTAAAAACTAATTGATCAATTTGAAACATATAATTGAACTTCTTAGTTGAAAACTAATTGCTCAATTTTTTTTAACAGGCGACAGAACTTAGTATAGAATACCAAGCTCCTTACATACTCCTTGAAAGGGGTTCAAAGCCATGACATAATTCAAAGGGCTTTTGCTTTAACATGTAACTACTTGAAATACCAAGCTGCCTATGTGCCCTTGAGAGGGATCAAGTCACCACGTAGTTCAAAAGGAGATTTTTTTTTTTTTTTTTGAAGATGTGACTGAACTCAGTAAATGATACTAGGCTGCCTACATACCCGAAAGGGGATCAAGTCAACACGTAGTTCAAAAGGGGGAAAGTTTTTTTTGAAGGTGTGACTGAACTCAGTAAATGATACCAAGTTGCCTACGTACCCAAAAGGGGATCAAGTCAACACGTAGTTCAGAAGGGGATTTTTTTTGAAGGTGTGACTGAATTTAGTAAATGATACCAAGTTGCCTATATACCCAAAAGGGGGATCAAGTCAACACGTAGTTCAGAAGAAGGTTTTTTTTTTTTTTTTTTTTTTTTTTTTTTTTTTTTTTTTTTTTTTTTTAAGAACACTTTCAAGAGTAATGGAAAAACATCATGTACCCTTTGAGTGTTGAGGTAGGCAGTTTAGGCTCTTACCAAGGAGTGTTTCAAATTTCAAGCATAGTAACGTTTCAAGAATTTGCCGTTGATGGGGCCAATTCTCAAAACATCTTCAGTTGTATCAGTGTTGATTTCCTTCAATTCATCAACTGTAGCTTGTATGTCTTCTTCAAATATGGGTGGAGCATCCTTAAAATGATCTTCGACTTCTTGGTTTGTGGTCACCATTGTACGCCTTTTTACAGTTAAGGCTTCTCCAGTATTCACTTCCCAAATGGTTCTACGTTTCATACGAGATGGAATGGAGCTTCGAACCTCATTTGAATCTTGATCATCAATAAGTGTGTTGTTAGCACCTTTAGGGGGGAGACTTGTCCTTTCATTCTGTTCTCGCTTTGCCTTCAAATCTTTCGAGAGTCGAGAAGGGACTGCATGACTGAGCCTTGTGAAAACTGAACCTCGAGTGTCAACTTGAGAAGGAGTTGAGTAACCAAGTCTTGTGAAAATAGAGCCTTGAGTGCCAACCACAGAGTTATCTTCTTGTGTCCCTAACCTATCAAAGACTGAGATATGTGAAGTGGGTTGCCCAATACGGTCAAAAACATATGATTTCTTTGGTAGGTTTGAAGATTGTTCTTCTTCCTCATAATTTGCCAAAATTACTGAAACATAAGCTTTTTGGATGGGAATATGAACAGGAGTTAGTGGGGTGTATCCAATTCCAGCCTTAGAACTTGTTACATTGAAACCTTTAGCCTTCAACGCCTTATGTTCTTCTTTTCCAGAGGCTTCAGGGATGAGCTTACCCAAACTACTCGGTTTCTCGTGGTCATAACCAGCTTTAGCCATAAGTCTATATGCATTAGGGTCAAAACCCTCTTTGATTCATTTGGTGGGCAAAGTCCCATGTTCAACAATCGGTCCTTAGGATGGTCTTGTGAACCCTTTCAATGGTTGGCTTGAGATTTTTGATTTTGTGATTTTAGCAATTGGGAGAGTTAATCCCTACAAATCTTCCAATACTGACTCTCCATCTTCTGAAAAGGGTGATTGGCCCTCTTTTCTTTTGGTGATTGGGACATAGTGTAACACAAGAGCTGCCTTAGTTGTTTTAAAAGCTTGATGCTTCTTCTCTTTTGTGGAAGTCTTTGTTTGTTTGGTTTCCTTCTCCTCAATTGGCTTGGTTTTCTTCTCCTCAATTGGAGAGTCAATCTTTGAAGTTTTGGAAGGGAGGTTTGCTTCTTTGCTAGATGGTGAAACGATGACTTGTGCTTCCTCTAGCGTATGAACTTCCAAGTAAAATGTTGCATCAGCAAATGTGATTCGGCTACAGTGAAGGGCTTGTGATCAGCTACTATCTTCTTAACTTTCCCATCTTGGAAATATTTAAAGCATTGGTGATATGTAGACGGCACGACACCATACTCATGCAACCATGGTCTTCCAATAAGCATTTTGTAAGTGGTCTTGGCATCAATGACATGAAAGAGCGCACTTGATTCTGTTTCACCAATAAGCATATGAAGTCTAATCTTCCCAATAGCTCTTTGTCCACCCTGATTAAAGCCTTGAATCATCAACCTACTAGGAAGTAGTTCATCCAAGGAGATTTCAAGTTCTTTCAATATTTTGAGTGGGAGGATATTGACTGCAGATCCACCATCAATAAGGATACGATTGACTTCTTGTTCTCGAATGTAGCCAGTCACATATAAGGGACAATTATGAATCTTGGATCCCAACAAACGATCATCATTAGCGAAAATGATCGAAGACCAACATGCTTTATACACAATAGCTTGCTCTATTTCCTCCTCACTATCTAAAGACTCTTCTTCACCACTTACTTGATAACATGTAAGAGATGAAAAGATATAATCCTCAGGAATTGGCACAAGGGAGAAAGGTACTTTCACCTCAATAGACTTAAATGAACCAAATTGAATGATGAAATAAGTAGAAGTAGTACTTGAGGCTACCAAGGCTAGATTGGCAGTTGCAACTTCATCATCAAACATGATCTTTCTTTGACGAGCTAGATCCATGATTTTATCTTTCAACACAAAGCACTGTTCAATGGGGTGGCCTATGAGGCGATGATACTTGCAATATTTGGGATCATTTGTTTGGTCAGCCTCTTCAGGATGTTTCATCTCCTGTAGCTCAATTAACTTCAACTCAAGTAGATGATCCAACATGTTGGAGATATCAGAATCAGGGAATGGATATTGCTTTTCTTGCATTTCTTGTAATGTTGGTCTTCTTCTGCTTTCTTGAGTGAGAGCAGATGTCTGTTCTTTTATCTTGGGTTTAACTGGAACTTTCAGAGGAGCAGTAGTTACAATCAAAGACTGCTTGTTTTCTGATTTAGGAGAGAATTTGCCCCCTTTGTGAGTATCTTGTCTTTCTCTCCCCTTGCGAGGTTCTTGAACAGGTAGGCCTTGGTGACCATTGGAAGCAATACTAAGCTCCATGTCATGAGCGCATGTTGCTAATTCTTCAAATGTTTTAGGCTTTATTCCTTGAAGGATATAGCTTATAGCCCAATTCATTCCTTGAATACACATCTCAATTGCAGACGCCTCAGATAATTGATCCTTGCAGTTAAGACTAAGGTTTCTCCACCGCTGAATGTAATCAATGACAGGCTCTTCTTTCCATTGCTTTGAATTGGTGAGTTCTATCATACTAACAGTACGTCGAGTACTGTAGAAACAGTTTAGGAATTCTCTTTCCATTTGATTCCAACTATCAATAGAGCCAGGTGCTAGATTAGTATACCAATCAAACGCATTTCCTTTCAAAAAGCAAACAAATTTCTTAACCATGAGATCCCCATAAGTACCAGCATTGTTACAAGTTTCCACAAAATGAGCTACATGCTGCCTTGGATTGCCTTTACCTTCAAACTGTTGAAACTTTGGTGGTTGATAGTTTTGAGGCATCCTCAAGAGATCTATCCTTTGAGTGTATGGTTTGGCATAGGCAATGGACAATTGACTTCCACCCCCAACTTGATCTTTGATGGCTTCCTCGATTAACTCCTTGAGCTGGTTAGGAGAGATAGACCCATCTGCAGAGAGTTTGAGATCTTTTGTTGAACTCTCAGGTTTGTCATTATGGGTTTGTTTTGATTGAAAGCTTTCATCTTCACAATTCATTCCAGATGTATTCCCCATCTTATTCATCAAGAAAGTTATTTGTGTCTCTCAACACTTCCCTCTCTCTCATGGACTTCATTAGCTCTTCTCAAGTCTGGGCTATAGTCAAGAATTGTTCCTCCAAAGATGTTGTGTTAGTCATCATGATTGGCATGGCAGATGAACTAACAGAGTGAGGGGATTCCCTAGGCTTGGAAGTAGGAATATTTTCTAAAAAAGAGAATTCAGAGCCATCAAGTGATTCATCCTCTTCTTCAACAATTGGAGCTTCTTGTGTTGGCTCTGGTGACAAAGCTGGTTGAGACAACATTTCTTTGACGAGGCCAGCTATGTCTTTGCTTGCCCCCTGAGTAGATGAGGCTGTTTGTGACTTCTAGGTTTCAGAAGTGTTGAAAACAGATGAGGATTTAGGTATGGGTGTTGTTTGAGCATAGACTTCTACAAGGGCTTTTATCCTTCCCCTTGTCATAGGTCCAGTATAGGGAATATCAGAGTTTGAATCAAGTGTAGGATCAAAGGATGTGACAAGTTGATGAAGAAGAGATGAGAGGTAGAGATTGTCCCACTGGGCAAGCCAAAAATTTGTAAACACAAATTTTTCCCAATTGTAGAAAATTAAACAATTGAAAAGAAATATGGTTTGCAAATAATAATTTGTATTGATGAATAATAAGTACAATCTCTATTTCAATTCTTTTACAAAAGAATACCCTCTGATTCTATCTTCATTGAACTTGACTCGAACAAGAAATCTTCTTGACTTTAGTTGAAAGATGGATTGAACGGTCCTCACAACAAATCTCTAGCTTTGAGCTTATTAGAGATTTATTGTTCTTCAAGTCTTTGAATATGAAGGCTTTTTGGTTGAAGTTCTTCGGGGCTTTAGAGGCTTGATCCGTTGAGCTTCAAGGATTTGAGGTTTGTTGAAGTTTATGGAGGCTTTTTCAGCTTAATTCTAATAGAACTTCAAAGAACTTATTTGAATGTTCTTCGTGTGTTCTTGAGGTAGAATTTCTCCAGAGTTTTGACGTCTTAGAAAAAATTATGTAAATGAGAGGAGGTATGCCCTCTATTTATAGTGGTTTCAAAGGAAAAGTCCCACTTGGGATTGACTTCCTTGTAGATAATTATCTCTATTTTTATTTATTTATTTTAATAGAGATAATGACTAACTATTATCATTCCAATTTAATTGAGATATTTATCTCTGTTTAATTAGAATAATTATCATCAAGATATTTATCCCTATTTAATTAGGATAAATATCATCTTAAATGACACATGTCAACACTTGATTTATCTAATTTAATGACATATTAATTTAAATTTTGTCACTAAATTTTGATGTGGCATTTTATGATTGGCTTAAAATTTTGCCTCCTACAAATACATCTAGAAATATGTTGTTCAAACATCTCAAGTGTTAGTATCAAAGACATGAAGATTGATCCAAGAAACAAGTGAAGAAAAGTTGTTTTATTAAAACTCGATAGATAGTTGCTATTGAGACTAAATGGGAAGCTTGACACATAGCTCGACATAAGCTCAATCTATCAAGAATTACGATTTCAGAATTTCCAGATTTGAAATTCGGCCTATGTTGGTGTATTTGTTTAGGGTTTCTTTTCTCACAACCCTTGACATATATAAGGCTTATTTTCAAAAGCCGTCAGACGGATACAAAGACGAAGAATTTAATTTTCTCTATGAGAAGCTATTGCGTTTGTACACCATAGGAGAACTTTACAACTAACAACAATCATTCAAGTTGTAAAATTAGTCACATACTAGGATTCGTACAAAGGAATTAGTCACAGATTGGAAATTTGTGCATCAAAGGAAAGAATGCTACTACATCCAAGGAAAGAATGCTACTACATCCAATCGGGTATTGGAGTAAGGTTCAACTATAAGTTGGTATTTTGGGATAGACTAGGGTAGTGATAAGATTCCTCGTACTTGTAACCGCTTGATTATTGATTAGTGGATTCTTGGGAGTGGTGACCTTAAATTCACCCGGCAGGTTTTGCCTTGCAAGAGATTTTTTCCATTTGTCAACAAGTCACTATGTTAATTTATTTTCCGTTACATTTTAGTTTATTTGGTGATTTGTTGGTACCTATATGATTTGCATGTAATTTGACCAAATTAATCAACTTAAATAATTGAATTAATTAACCGAGATTAAACTATCTTAACCTAACAAAAATAAAGTGGATCCATTAATTAAAAAGTGAAAGAGAGGGGGGGAAATTGCAGATCAATTTTGATGACAATGGCTGTTGGTGGCGGCTCCAGGATTATTTTTTAGGGGGGTCAATAAAAAACATAAATTATGCAAACAAAAGAAAACTTGAATGTATCAACATAACAAAAAACAAAACCAAAAAAAAAAAAAAAAATACCTAAAGTTTTACAATTGCTTTCTATAATGTTTCGTATATTGAAATTGTTAAATGATTTCTTCATTATAATTCTTATGAGTTCCATCTTTTTTAATATATACAGTCAAGCAATCATTCATCTATTGATCTTTCATTAATTGGACTTATTAATTTTTTTTTCCCAGATTTTAAATCAAATTGGTTTGTTATTGAGTTTTTTTTTTTTTTTTTTTTTTTTTTTAAATGCTAAGATATTGTTAAGAGGATCATATTCAAACTTATTTTAACTAGGTTAAAAAAAAAAATTTATTTTAGGGAGGTTAAATAGGTACGTTTTTAGACCCCTTAAACGCAAACAAATTAACTTAGTTATTTAGCCAAGTGACTAACTTAGGTAAATTATGCAAATCTAGGTTAACACAGATAAATCATATCATTGAAATAGTGCGAAAAATAAAGAACACAACGATATGATAACCCAGGAAAACCAAACTGATAAAAACCTGGGGAGAATTTAACCTAGCTATCATCAAGGTAAAACAAATCCACTATAAAAGAATTGAAGTTTACACAATAGCGACTTAAACCACTAACATCCTATTGCTACCTCGAGTAGGAAACTTACTACCATGACCACGTGACAGCTCCGAGTCCACGGACTACGTCTTTCTTAGATTCACAACAACCACAAGTACTCCCACTTGTGTTTCTCTTTAAACTCTTTATGTAGCAACTGAAGAATCATCAATCTCTTGACATGAATCTTGATTCTTGATAACCCGAAGTATGTATGAAGGTAAACACCTCTAAATCTCACAAAAGATTCATACACACAGCATAAACAACAACATTAAAAAGTGGCTAGGGTTTTTTCTTTTATACTTAAGGCAAAACATAAAATCCTACACGTCACATGGGCTTAGGCTGAGTTGGAAATTCTGTAGAAAAACAATATGCATGAGCTTTGATCGATCAAGTCTAATTTTCAATCGATCAAGCCTTGCAGATTTACACAATAAATCCTATAGTACACTCGATTCCAACTTTACACATAAACACACTTTGAGTAAGTCTAAAATAAGACTAAATGTTTTGATCATGGTTTGCCAACATTACATAATGAAGTTTTAATACATTTAAACCTAAAGTCTTAGAACCTAACAAAATATATATATAGTTTTTTTTTTCTTGGTGTGTGTGGGGTCATCAGGGGGTTCATTTGAACCCCCTGGGCTCCAAGTGGAGCCTGTCGATTGGTTTTTAAATGCTCAATCAATTTCAATAATTCACTGCCAATTTTACATGCATTCCAGGAAAGCTACAAGTCATTACTATTGTACGATAAACATAATTGCTTATTTTATTTTGTTGTTGAAATGA
>NC_044907.1:80168090-80284803 GCF_001633185.2 Quercus lobata
TTTTTGTTTTTTCTTTTTTTTTTTCTTTCGGGGTGTTGTGTGGGTCATCAGGCCGGCGAGTTCCGGTGTTGAACCCCCTGGGCTCCAAGTGGAGGCCTGTCTGATGTGGGTTTTTAAAATGCTCAATCAAATTTCAATGAATGTGCACCGTTGCGTGCCATTTACATCCATTCCATGGAGCTACAAAGTCATTACTATTGTACGATAAACATAATTGCTTTTTATGTATTATTATTGTTGTTGAAAAAAAAAAAAAACAAAAAAACAAAACAAAACAAAACGATAAACATAATTGTGGTTGCTTAAAAATGGGACAAAATCAAGAAAGTTAATTTATTAGACATTGTTGCCTTTCTCAATCGTCCTTCTACTTCATGCAAGTCTTCGTCGAAAGAAAGAAAATTATTATAGTGTATAGTTGATAGTAGATACATTTCAATTCCAAAATTCCCAATAGATTTCCCTAATCGTGAGATTTCTCATACATGTCTCTAATCTTAGTGCTTCTCTGCAAATTATTTTTGAACTTTATGTATAGATCCTTCCGTGACTTCCAAGAAATGTGAAGGTTTTGGTACAATCGCTTTTATAGCTCACCTACTAGAAGAAAATGAAAGATTTTGTTCAACATCTTTGTTTAAAACATTTTTTAGTTGATCTCTTAAATTTAGGTTTGTAATCAATGTTCTGAAGTTTATATTTGTCATCAATTTTTTTTTCATTAGATAATTCAATAATTACAAACTTAGAACCTAAAAAAAAAGACTCAAACTTGAATATTTCCATTAAAAGCTCTAGGATATATTTGGTAGACTATAATAGACACGGTAATATAATAATTATTCGTATGGTTTAGCTATTTAGTAGTTTGGTTATGTTTTTATTATAATTAATAGTCATTTATTATAAATAACTATTCTTTAAAATGGAGAATAATTATTCATCTCTAAAAGGGTTAATAATTAATCCTTAGTAGGTATATTAATTTCTAAAGTTAATATGTTTCCAAATAAACAAACTTTCCATATGTGCATAACAATTATGAAAATAAAAAATCATAAAACAATAACTAATCTCTCTTTCAAATTTAAAAATATATATATATATATATATATTAGGAAATATAATTTTATAAGTAAGATATTTCCTAAAATATATTTTAAGTTTAATTTAAAATGCTTTCATTCCATTGTTTTTTAGGGTTCTATTATTGTGTTTTTACCGAACAAATGAATAGTAATAAGTATTACATTACAGCATCTTGTAATTCTTATTTCTATTCCTATGTAATTACCGTTATAGCCTACCAAATGTGCCCTAAGATGTATAAATCGGTTAAGTTACAAGATTTTTGGCAGTTGTAATAAATGAGTAATTCTTAAGTACTCTCAGAGCATAGTGAATGATGCTTCTTTCTTCTCACATTTATGGTAGGGTCTTCTTATTAAATTCATAATGGGATCCAGCATGAATGTGAGAAAAGAGAGCATCATTTCGCTATACTCTAAGAATACCCCGTTTGGATTGAGGGGAGAGGGAGGAAGAGTGAAGGAGAATAAAGTAAAATTGATTGAAAATAGGGTAATTTTTTGCCAAATCTACTCTACTCTATTCTACTCCCTTTCCTCCAAACAGACATATTTTCCATTATAGATCTAATCCTTCCCTCCAAATCCATCAATCTTGATATATTAGATGTTGATAAACCAAGAATGTATTAACCCCTTATGATGAATTAACCAATTAATTAGCCAAGTTAATTAATTAATTCAATTAGCAGGCAATAAGCGTGGTAGTACAAACAAATTACCAACTAAATAAATTAATATGCAATGAAAAATAAATTGACACGGTGATTTATTTACAAATAGAGAAAACCTACATGGCAAAAACCCCACCGAGTGACTTTAAAGTCACTACTCCCAAAAATTCACTATTATCACAACAAGCGATTACAAGTAAAGGAATCCCAGTACGTTATACCAACCTACAGTTGAACCCTTACCCCAATACTCAATTAGACTTGTTCTGTAGTGACAATCTCTTTTTTCAATGCATAGCTCCCAATACATGACTAACCAATTCGATGCACAAATCCCAATACGCGGCTTACACACCAACTTGAGAAGGATGTTGGCTGCAAAGTTCTTTAGTTCATCAATACAATGAAGATCACAAAGTTCCTTGGTTACAAAACCCTACAAGGTACAAACACAACAGTTTCTTCAAGAGAAAAATGAATTAGGGCATATGTCTCCAGTTCACAATATGCTTGTGAAAAACTTTTGCATTGAGATACATCAGCTGTGACGGCCCTTAAAAAAATCCTTATATATATTTAGGGTTATAAGAAAAGAAAGCCCAAACATCTATACACGAATTGGAGTGAAATCAAATCTGAAAAACTAATTTTCTTAAATCTCGATAGATACCCTATCTATGGAGCAGCTATCGAGCATCGAGCTTAAACAGCCTTTTAAACCTCGATAGATACTATCTGTCAAGTTTTAAAATCTAGCACTTCTTCACTTGTTTCCTAGACAAACTTGCATGGTTTTAACACTTGGACTTGAAACCTTGTTCCTTAAAGCATTAAACACATCCTAAATCTACCCAATTTTTAAGTAAAGTGCACTTTGTCAAATGATTAACTAATTCTATATTGACATATGTTCCTAACATGATTCACATATGTCCTAACAGATGTGTTTAAAATACATGTAAGTTGAAACTTTAGTGAAAATTCATAAATTTTCTTTATATTTTACTTTTTTTCTCTTGAAAATCTCTACTAAAATAATGCCGGCTTTCAACTCAAATACATTTCATATGACATTAAGTAGGAGCAAATTCATTGGATTTGTACATATTAATTACATTAACATTAAATGCAACCCTGATAGACGTAATTGACCAAATTTGAATGAGGAATGAAATTGACAGATTACCCAAACTTTCTAGAGTAGTCTAAATTATATCTTAATATTTTTTTTTAATAGCTCAAATTAATTAATCATACAAAGGAAACTCGTTTTTGATAAGATTTAGAGTTTTGATTGTGATTCATTGGTCGGCCAACCAGATGCTACAATTGTTGAAATTTGTTCCAAAGAAAAATAAATAAACATTAAACTCTTATGAGAAGTTAGGTGGGCAATTTAAAAGACTATGATGAAATTAAATTCTCATTTATTGTCAGTTAGGTATATTAATGAATTGGTCTAGTAAATGGCCATAATTAGCTTCATGCAGCACCTATATTAAAACACATCAGTTTGACAAAGTGTAGGTGAATGCTCTTTTCAAACATTTATAGGACACAATCACACAACCATAATTTTTGTACAACTTTTTCTTTTCTTTTCTAAATCTTTTATTTTCCTTTTCAAAGCAATCATAATTTTGCACATCACTATCCTGAGTTCCCACTTTTATAATCTATATCAAGAACCCATAAAAAAATATAGCACTATTAGGCCTCTAATGCAGAGGATTGCCCAAACATGGAAGCAATTAACAAATAAAAGAAAATTATTATTTTATAATAAATTTTTTTTAAAAAAAAAAATAATAATAATAATAAAAGAAGAGCATGGATACAAGTAACTCTCTACTCTCTAGGTAAAAAGCTTTCCCTTGTTAGGAATGAGTGTGTAATATCTCTATAAGGATTCTATATTTTAGGTTGGTCTGTTTCTACGAAAATTATTGTTGTAGAACAACCTCATCTTACAACTTATAGACAAATGAAAGAAACCTATTTATTGTGACAGGAACTCTACAAGAGCACAGTTTATATATTACCCATACATGAATTCCTTGTCCTTGCACTCAAATTAGCAAAGTTGCTCTATATAACTTTTTATAGGGGCACTCCATGTTTTTATGACCAAGCAATGAGTTATGGGTTCAAGTTCAATAATAAGTTTTGTCAAAATTGAGGATAAGACTGCTTATCAAACACGTCCAAGCGATGAGTTATGCATTGAATACAAGCATTACAACCGGCCTAAATCTATAGTTAGGGATCCCAAAATGTGTTAAATGATATAGTGACTGAAGAGTTTCGTGTGCAATTGGGCATGCCAAGCTCTCTTTAGCTACTATCCACCAAACCAATAAAACACCATTGACTAAATTGTGAAAAATGTGTTTCAAAACACTAGGAA
Source organism: Quercus lobata (assembly GCF_001633185.2). NCBI lineage: Eukaryota > Viridiplantae > Streptophyta > Magnoliopsida > Fagales > Fagaceae > Quercus > Quercus lobata. The sequence continues at coordinate 80,172,260 of NC_044907.1, forward strand.
GTTGTGGTAACCAAGCGAGGTGGCTTCATTCCCAGGTCAACATCATGGCAAGACTCAAATAAGAGAAAAAAAATTTTGGGTACAATTAAACACACAGATAAAAGATTGAAAGTCTTAAGCATTTCTGATCTGTGTAATTACTAGTGTTTAACTGGTTCAATTTTACTTCTGATTATCTGGATACTTGACTCAACTTCAACCCACTTTAGTAAAGGGTTGAAATTGAATACACATAATTCTAACACATACAAGTCATTTCAGGTATGGGAAATTTAGCAAAAAAAAAGGTATGGTAAACTATCAAAAATGGTCCAGCCATGTAGGTAAATGATCTCTACTGGCTGTTGTAACTGTTACAATCCTTGTGAACAAAGGGCATTAACTCCACCTTAGTACCCCCAAATTACAATTATTTGAATATTCCTTTCATTGTTGCAGTGTGCAGATTCAGAGGACTTCATTTTGTTCTTTACAATCAAGTACCATTAATCCATTTACAATTCTAAAAGTCTTTGCCCTTTACAAGCAAGTACCAGCACATTCTGCACATTATCACTTTCTAATTAGGAGTTGAATTTTATATACAGAACAAAATTATTCCTGCTATCTAAATAGGATTTTTATAATTTATGAAACATCCATAACATAAGCTGAAATAACTGGTAAAAACTATACTTTTAATATTACCAAAAGAAATCCACCTTTAATTACACTTCTAGAGAAGCGAATAAAAGATTCGTCTTGCGTCCTACGCTCCAATATGCTAGACATGACATAGACACGACATGTATCTAACATTAAACATGCATTGTTATCTTATTCTATCCAATGCACCGAAGCAATGGATGGAAGCCTTGCTAGCAATAGATATTTCACATTGAAATTGATATTCATCAAGATCACCAAATCCATATTTGAAGATGCACATTTTCTACTTCTTAAGGGTCCGTTTGTTACCGTTGTTTAAACAACAATTTTCAATATTTAAATAATATTACACGTATTTTCACATTTCTTCATCCACACATATTTTCAAAAAATACAAACAACATTATTAGAACAACATTACCAAATTCACCTAAAGTGCATCAAATTTTTAAAATCAGAATAAAAAGAAAAGCGAATGACACAGTTAAAATATAAAGGACGAAAATATGATAAAAGATTCTGAATGAATCAAACTTCTATCAACTACACTAATACCGGCACCATCCCTTTATGATGTACATATATTCTTCTTTTACTAACAAATCTATTTCTCCAACTCTAATTTCATCTATCATCTACAAAATTAAAAATAGTGGATATAAGCCATAATCATAGTATTCTTTAATCATTCAGATTGATATGTTGAGATCAATTCTAGGTTTCTTCATCAGCGGTAACGGGACAACAGAACTGCACCTAGGACATTTTGGATTATTTTTCGTTATCAATACGTAAGATAAGCAACCAGGACACCCTGCTGCCATTGGTGATGATAATAATTTATCTTCAAAGTCTTCTTCTTGGGTTTCTCTAATCGAAGATGATGACGATGAATATGAAGGCGACAATGGTGATTTCCCAAATGATGCTCTCTTCTTCAGTGGTTCTTTCTCTGCCCTTTCGAGTGCTGATTTCACATTATCAAGAGTGCATACGCTTTGATAATTATTCAATGAAGATGGTGATGAGACCAGCTTTAAATCCAGAGGAGTTTCATCAAAAAGATTTAATGTGATTTTCGAGGGTGATGGAGGAAAATTTAAATCCTGAAGTCTTGGAACTGTTGAATTGATTTGGTGCTTCTTGTCTGAGATTGAAGGTGAATTTGGGGTGCTACATCTTTTTAGGTAGACTTTCCCTGACTGCAAAAGCACACAAATTCACCAGAATAATTGGATAACATACTCCTACTCAGAATTACTTAATGTCATTCAGCAAAATTACTCCTTTCAAGAGAATTCCATGGTATATACACTTTTTTTTAAATGTACCATATATATCTAATCTTAATAGTTTCTATAGAGTATTGCCTTATAATTTTTACTATATCTTTTTTTTTTCAAAGTCTACTAATAGTAATTCGTTAAGATTAAAGTAGGTATGATATATTAAAAAAGAAAGTTTGTATCATAGAATGATCCCTCATCCCAAGGTCAAAAATACTAGTAATTAGTAAATCATAAGTTTCCAATTTTTTTATTCCCATATTCCCAGACATTAATGATAGATTATTCTAATAAAAGATATGAATTTATTAGATAGAGAGATTCAAGCAAGGGAAATAGAAAAGGGTATTAATGATGATATAAAAAGAAACTGTTAAAGAGGATACAGAGTGGGGTCGGAAGTGGTAAACATTGAAGAGCCACAATGAATAAATGGAAAATAAACATCTTCATGCTCTTAATTACTCCAATCCTCTAATATTGAAAACCTTTAAAGTCATTTAAAGAGAGCAATAAAGGCCAAGAAATTAAGCAAATTATTACATGGGCCAAACATAAAAATGAATTACAACCTGGAAATTAAAAGGTCTGGGGTTGCAGACTAAGAAAATATGTTGTACAATTTTTTTAGAACAATTGTGATGGAATGAGTTAACTTGGGTGGTCAATATTGCTCCAAAAAAAAAAAAAAAAAAACTTGGAGTTTTTCATATCAGCATATGATTGAGAATTAGAAAAATGGAAATTTCTGAATTTTCACTCCCTCCTTTTCCTTCAATTTCTCTGTATCCAAACAGAGAACAAAAAGACAAAACAGAAAATTTTCAAAGACAACAATTTCACACAACAGACGAATCAATATATCCTCCATTCATAAAATAAAATAAAAATAAAAATAAAAATAAAACACATATTTAAACTTAAATCACTTAAAAAAAAAAAAAACAGAACACCAAGTCATAGAAACAGATTTCCAAAGCAAAAGAAAAAAGTATTCACATATAAAAATAGAAAGAATAAGCAAAGAGCACAGTTTTCTTCATGAAAAGGTTAGCTTTTCCTCATGAAAAGGTTAACTTTTCCAACAAAACAAACAGACCCAGATTAGAAAATGGACAAACCTTCAAGTCTAGGCGCTTTTCCCAGCCATTTGGGACCTGCAAGTCGAGGTCCAATTCCTGGGAATCAACCATAAGCTTAGAGGTTGAAGAAGAAAAAGAGTTAGACCCACCACCAAGCAAGTCACGAGCAATCAGAGCCGTAGATTTCTCAGAATTCGAATCATTCCCAACCGTCCGATGTTGATCCTCCTTGTTATAGCCATTGAGAACTCCGACCAGAGAGGTCACATGACTAAAGGGGTGTTTGGTATATGTATTTGAAAACATATGTGAAAAAATATATAAAAATATGTATAATATTATTTAAAAAATGAAAATGTGTGTTTGAGTAGATGTACCAAACACCCTCTAATATTTGCTCAATTTCATTTTTTGTGCAAGGCCCTTACGGTTAACTCTTCTGTTCGAACCTCTCTCTTCTTGCTTTGCAATTCATGCATTGATAAATGAGAATTGACCTCTCTTTCAAACTTCGCAATTCGTGCATTGAAAAATGAAAATTTAACTACAAAACTATTGCGAATCTATCAAACATTAATTTATCTTTACAAATGATATTGGTACAAACAAAATTTGGAGGGGAGTGGGGACCAATTGCTTCTTGTTAAAAGGTCTGCATGCCCATACACTAAGGGTTATATTATATTTCACTGAAATTTATGGCCAACATGATTATTCCCCCATGAAAGTGAATAAACCCCAAGCACACGTGCCTTTCCATGTTCACCACCAAGCTCAGCCCACAAACAAAATATAATACATGAGATGAGATTAGGTGAAGAAACCTTAACCTTATGATGGTCCCCCTAAATCATTTATGTTGCTTGCGACCTTTCAAATCTTAAACAATTCATTGATTGTTTGCCCCCGTGGATCATTAATTCAAGTTACAGGTAAAGATTTAGTTGAACTGTTGAACCATATATTAATGATGATAGCGATGGAGACCAACTTGATATTGGGCTCCTTATCCTTTTGGATTAATTTAGGCTTATAGTGTGGGCTTACTTAGAAAATGGCTCCAGCTATCACCACTACTTTATTAGTCAAAATTCTTATTCATTAATAGGTGAATATTCATTCAGCCAGAAAGTGAAATTTATATATTCAATAAGCCCATTTATTCATAGCAAGAGTATCAATTGTTAATTGATATATATATATATATATATATATATAAATAAAGGAGAAAACATCATTTTGATCCCTATATTTTAGGGTTACAGTCGATTTAGTCCCTATATTTTGGTAGCAATCAATTTGATCCTTATTATTTTTATCTTGCAGTCAATTTGGCCCCTACCGTTAATTTACTAATGGGAAATGTCTACATGGCTAACAGTGTGCACATTTGGCACACTTAAAGCTTAGGTGGCTTAGGAAATAATATTAAAAAAATTGCATCTCAACATTTAATAAATAGAAAAAACCATATCAGAAAATTAAAAAAAAAATAAAAACAAAAAATAAATTGTACAGATAATTTTTAAGCCAAAAAGAAATGAATTTAGATAAAATAAAACTTCAAAAATCAAAAGTCTCTATTATTTTCTTTCAATCCAAACCCACGATCAATAGAACTCAAATACATAACACACTAACACAAAATGAAACACAAAATGAAACAGAGCATATATGTATCAAAATTGATGCAAAACCCAAAATATAAACTAGACCTAGAACATAAATCATATCCAAAGCAAAATAAAAATAAGACACCCATATCTAAACGAAATTAACCCTGGATCCACAATCACAATGACAATTAAAAAGAAAATACAATTTTTTTTTTTTTAATCTTGCTCTTGGTGATGGAATCATCAAATTAACGTTAATAGCAGAGAACCATTGGCCTACATTTGGTAAAGCCTCTTAACTCCAATGGCTGTCTCTTCCAAACAATCTTGGCTTCATCTTATGGTACTTCTTGGGATCTATCTTCATACCCCTCTTCTTTTAGATCTTCTCAGCCTTAACATCCTCATGGATGGCTGTCTCTTCCAACCAATCTCGGCTTCCCCACCCCTATCATGACCCTAGTCAAGAGCATGCATGGAGGGTCTCGCCATTTCCGGCGAAGACCGTGGCCGAGTCACAAGTGAAACCTACGACGGTGGCGTGGTCCCATTTTGAGAAAATATTGCATGAACACCAATAGACCTAGGTACCAAGGGTTGTCATGGTCTCATTAAGGACAGATAGTGTGTTGTATTTGAGTTCCATTGTTTGTGGGTTTGGTTCATTTTCTAGCCAATTTTTCTTTGTTTGGTTGTGTTTGGATCAAAAGAAAATGAAAGAAAATAACAAAGACTTTTGAGGTTTTATTTTTGACTTTTATAAATTCATTTCTTTTTGGCTTAAAAATCATCGGTTTTTTATTATTAAATTTTTAGATGTGGTTTTTTATATTTATTGAATGTTGAGATGGCATTTTTTTTTTTTATGTTAATTAAAATTTTCTAATATTATTTCCTAAGCCTCCTAAGCTTCAAATGTGCCAACTATGTACACCGTTAACCACGTAGACATTTTCCGTTAGTGAGTTAATGGTAGGAACCAAATTAACTTCTACCAAAATGTAGAGACTAAATTGACTATGACACTAAAATGTAGGAACCAAAACAATGTTTACACCTATATATAAAAATTATCAATTGTTAAAACACAATTTTTTTTTTCGTTAATTGTTCCATAACTCTCAATAATTTAATTTAAATTTTCAAATATAGCATATTCCAATCACCATAAGATTTTCCTTTGTACGGATTATTATTTGAAAATGGGATACAACCATGTTAATCTTTTTAGGGAGAGCTCTACGCGCGTGGTGAAATACACTATTTTTATATTTTTTGTTTTTGTATAATTGTTAGCTTCAACAGGAAGGGAAATTTAAACTCTAAATTTGAACACCATATCATTTTAATATGTTTTTTAAAACATAAAAAATAAAAAGCAACCATGTCCTTGTAAGATATTTACTAATGGTCTTATGGCCTATAGACCTCCTTAATTATGTGGGGTTTAACTTTTGAGGTTCAATCACACTAACTTATAGATTTAGTATATGTGTATATATATACATATACTTTTCTCTTTCTTTATTTATAGAGAAAATCTTTATATTATTGTGGCATCAATAATAGTCCAAATTTGAGCAAGTGATACTTGAACAGTAGTTTTCAGCCTTACAGCTACTCGTCAGAGACTTTAAGAAGGTGCTAATGTGACAGAGATCAACACTAACAATCTAATCTACACGTGGAGGGTAGAGATGAAAGGAAAATGATAGTATAAAATAGAAGGGAGACCCTGTGAGAGAGAGGGATCGAAAAATGGAGAGGGAAATACTGTAACAATAAGGGTTGTACTTGTAATCAACTTCAAGAAATATATATACAAAAACTGATCTCCTCGGACTGTACCGAGAATTATTTTCTTTAGGGAAAACCAGTCTATCTTTAGTTCTTTACCTAATTGTCATTTGGATCCACTATAATTGCTACTCAACTCATTATAACCTAGTTTTCCAATTCACTCTCTACAAATTCATTATATTAAGCTCTTTGGGCCGGGATCCTTTTAACTTTCAGGCCTAGGATTCAAATTGCGTCCTTACATTTTATATTTAAAATTTTTTTATAAAATACAAATAAAATTTTTATTTATTTTTATTTACAGATAAAAAAAATATTATTTTTTCCCCTCAAGTCACATTTCATGTACTCATTAGTGTAAAAAAAAAATGTCAATTGACATACTTCTACCGGAAATAATAAGGTTATAATGGATGGAAGGGATGTAACTAAACCAATCAATGAAACTACGATGTGTGAATTAAAATAATAATAAAAAACTGAGTAGGTGTGATTATAAGTCATATAGTTTCACTTTCCGTTCATAAATTTCAAGTGACATATTTGATATTTCTATTGATGATTGTCAATGTTATAAATAGATGAAATGGATGTGATCTGATTTACAAGTCGTATTAAGAAAAGTTTTGCAGTCAAAGCCACCAAAGCACAATGTTCAAAATCTTAGGTTCAGATCTTCTAGGTTCTTATCCAAATTCCAAAAATGGAAGAGCATGCAGCCATTCACAAAGCCAATCAACTTATAGAAATTCTGATTAATAAAAATTTAGATCTTAAAACAAATAGTGAATTCATGTTTTCGTAATGAGAAATGATATGTCTACAATATTTTTACAACATTTTTACAATAAATCCTAAGTGACAGGTTGTTACTGGTTGTTATTGTTAGGGCAAAAAAGTAATCTTAGTGTCAGGTTCAAATTTGAACCAATACCAATTAATCACCTGTGATTTATTGTAAAAATGTTGTAAACGTAGCATCCCTCTTTCATAATAAAAAAACTAGGTCTGACTAATGGGTGCATTTAAAATAGCGTTATTATGGAAAAGGGTTTGACTTATTTTCAATACTTTTTTAACTGGAATCTCGTTTTGTATTAATAAGAAACTGCTACATCATCTACTAACTAAATAACATGTGGAAATTAAAACTCATTACCACTTGTCATTATTATTTAAAATAAAAGGAGATATCCAGTTAAAAAAAAAAAAAAATACTAGAAGTATGCCAAACTTTATGGAAAATAGAAAAAATTTGTCAAAAAATCTATTTTTTTTTTCTCATAAAAATTATTGTTCACTTACAAATGTCCTTAGAGTATCCGTTAACAAAATTTAAAAAAAAAAAAAAATGGGGCATGAGAATGGTTCTTCAACCTTCATTTTGACTTTGATTAGTCAATAACCCAATTAAGAATAGATTTGGCTTGGGTTCAGTGTCTAATTGCACTAAACCCATTAGGATCTTGAGACATGATCCAAGTGTCTAGTTATGCTAGGCCATTAGGATCATGATCATGACATGTGACCCAACGAGTTTAATGCAAATGGACTCTGAACTCAAACCTAACCGACCTAGAAATTACAATATTTTTATGTATTCTATTTTACTAAGGAAAAATAAATATCAAACTCATAGGAAAAGGCAGATGGGCAACTTTAAAGAGCTTGATAACATTAAATTCTTATTTATAGCAAGTTAGGTATAAGTATATTAATGACCATAATTAGTTTTCATGTAGCAGTAGCAGTACCAACCCCCATTAAATACACCAGTTTGAGAATTGTAGGTGAATGCTCTTTTCAGACAGTTATAGTACGCACATAAACAAAATTTCTATACGTCACAATCCCTTTCACAAGCTACCAGCAAAGTGAGTTAAGACCCCTCAAGGTATGAATGGCCAAGCTGTTGATGTTTGAAGCACCCGAAAAAAATAAAAATCAAATTAGTGATGGATGAAAGTCTCAATCTGAGATATTAATGAGTTTCCGTTTTCAGTTTGGACTCTGACATTTCCTCAGCTTTAGGTGTTCTCTCTTTTCTTCAATTGGCTCAGTTTCTTTCTAAGTTTATTTGCTGCTCAACTTGCTGGTTCAGCGACAATTTTTGGATTTTTATTTATTGCCGAGAAAGCGATCATTCAATTAGACCAATTAAAATTAGACCCAAACGTGTTAACTTGTCCAAACTTGGAGGAGAAAATGTCACATAGTTTTTTATTTTTACAAAAAAAAAAAAAAAAAAAAAAAAAAAAAAGCCGATTTAGACCCCCAAAGTTGGTTATACACTTATACTACGGATTTATTGATTAATTATCGATTAATCCAATTATGTGATCACAATTCTAAATTTATAATTATATATATATATATATATATAAATCATAGTAAGTCATCAAATCTATAAGAGCAAACTTATAAAAATCTCCTACTCTGATACCATGTTAAATTACCGATTCTTCCGCTTAGTTGCCATGCCAATCATAATAGAGATATGTTTCCTAACCTGAATTTTCAGTTGCCATTTGCTAAAGTGTTCCTTCTAGTGCATGCATAAGCTATGATGCAAATCATCAAACTACTCGTTTTTGTCAAAACAGATAGTCAAATTATGAATCTGGCATGGCACACACCTACTACCAATTAAAACCTTCTAAAACCTTGACTTAATTTGATTGTGGAAAGTGAAATCCAAACTTTGGAATTTTTCGCTGTCCTACAGATTAGTTCATGCATTACAAGCTCCCCGCTGATGTCAAAATAAAATAGGAGAAACCAAATAATTATATTTTTTCTACCCAAAATGAAAAAGCAAAAAAAAAAAAAAAAAGTAAAGAGAGTTTTATATAAACAATAAATAAAGTAAAAAAGAAAACGGAAATAATGGCATCCTGGTACCTTGAATACCATAATAACCCATTAACCCTAACGCATATTGAACAACACCCTAACAAAAATAAAACAAAATTAATACTTTTGGTTTGAAAAGTTGTTCAAGTTTTTTGATAATTTGATGCCTACATAATGGGAAGGGGTACATAAGTTTAGGAGATTTAGGCCCTGTTTGGAAGAGTGGTTTACACTCCGTTTGTTTCGATGGAAAACCTTGTGTAAAGATAGTTTTCCGTGTTTTCCAGTATTTGGTAGCATAAAAAAAAAAGATGGGTCAAAAGAAAACTATCTTTAGTTAACATAAAAAGTATGATTTATTTTTAGACATTGTTTTCCAATAATTTTTTTTGAAAAACAATTCTATCTCACAGCAAGCTAAATAAGGGAAGTTATGAAATTGTTTTTCAACTCATTTAAAGTTGCTACCAAACATTGGAAAATGAGATAGTTTTATAGAAAATAATTTTTGAAAAATGACTCATTTTCTAGAAGACATCATTGCTGAAACAAACAGAGCGTTAAACACAAGTTTTCAGTTTTTAAACAATATTACATTCATTTTTACATATTTTTTCACCCACACATATTTAAAAAAAAAAAAAAACTAAAAATTATTGTTTAAATACACATATACAAGATTCGCCTCAAATATGTATGTTTTTATTTAATATATATTTAATTTAACCTTTTTATACATATCCTCCTAGTTATAATTTATTATTTTACATATTCTATATATTATCATTCCCAAAACTCTCTCTCTCTCTCTCATTTTTGTTTCATCTCTAGCAAGCCACCTCATTAATTAGGGATGGCAAGATACTTCAAATCCGGCATGCATGCCCCGCTCCTTTCCCACAAGGGTTTTCCCATCCTAATTAAAAAGGAAGTGGAGTAGGGACAGGGCACCCTTGATCCAACCTTGTGCCACACTGTTACCATTCCTAATTTAAGGATAATGCTAGGAATACATAAATTTTACTGCAAGGAGTTTATAAACTTATATGTCTACCTTTAAACACAATAATTCAATAAACAAGACAAGGCAACAAATTATAGAATGGTACATTAGATAAATAAATGAATCAAATAACAAAATTATAGGATAACAAAAAAAAATAATAATTGCCGTTTTCACCTATAGCTAGTTTCATAGGAAATTTTAATTAATCAAAGAACAAAAGCATTAGAGCAAGAAAGATACAAAATAAATAAATATAAATGTACGAACTCTATCTAGTTTATAGTACATTAAGCGCACTTCAGGCTTTTTAACTGAGCAATATCACTCTTGGTCCTATGACTGTCGGTTCTATATATGTACCAAGTTTTTTAAGGATTGGACCTCTATGTAGCTCAAGAACTTATCATTACAACTTCAAAAATGATACTCTAGGGCACTAGTTTGCATAGTCATGCAATAACAGCTTGTTTGGGAGGAGAGAAAGGAAATGAATGGAAATAATAACTTTAAAATATTCTTTATTTCCATTATTTAAGAGTTTTAATAGAGGAAATGGAAAATTCATTCCCTTGTTTGGGAGTTTAAGTGGAAGTAAATGAAATAAGTAGGATGAAATACTAATTTCTCTCTATTCTTCCAAAACCTCAAATTTTGATTCCCCCAAAATTGGAAGAAATTGGAGAGAATGAAATTAGATTTTGAAAGTTCAAATTTGTGTGAAAACATAAGAGCTTGTTTAGACTCCCAAAATAAAATTACGGCTAAATTGCTTTTACTCTAACTTATCTATGTGCGGAACAAGAGTAAATAAAGCGCAATAAACCGATAACTACTCTAGTGCATAAACATGAACAACAAACAAAAAAAAATAAAGCACAAGAGTAAGGGAAGAGAGATGCAATCACAGGATAACACTAAGATGTGTTATCAAAAAGGAAACCTCAGAACTCGGCAAAAAACCTCTCCGCGACCCTTTAAGTCAAAATCGATCTACCCTATGTACTTGAGCCCTCCAAGCTCCAGTTACCAATGGACTTCTCGGAGTCATGTCTTCTCTAGCTTTCCGAATCCCACAATACTCCCAATTGCATCCACCAAGCCTCACCAGCTTCTTTTGACAAATCCCCAAAGCTTCCCAAATTCCAAAACACTCTCTACACTCTGAATATGTGTGGGTTGTATTTGAATACAAATCTCCTCTCAAGGTATGGCAATGGAAGAAGGAAGGAGAAGAAGCTACAATGATTTCTCACTAAAGGTGAGTAGCTCTCTCCCTAAAAGATGAGTGTGTTGTGTTGTTGGAAAACCTATCTAGGGTCTCTAAATGGCCTCTCATGCTTTTGTGGGTAATGAGAGTATATATAGTATGGGTGAAGGATAAGAAAGTCACAGTTAAAATCCTCCAAATAGAGAGTTTCGCAGGTATCTCGCAGGTTGGCCCTTCTCGAGAGACACTCGCGAAACTGACAGTCTAGCACGACTCTTCAGCTTCTAGCATGTGCTTCTCACGTCGCTCTTTCGTAAGTAGGCTTCTCGCGAGACACTCACGAAATCCACTTGTTCATCCAATACATACTCGATTCTTCACCAACTTAATACTAAACTCAATACAATAAAATTCCTCAAAATACAAAGAACAAAATAATGCAAATACAACACTTTTTGTCATGGAATAAAGCCAGCATAAAACATAATTGTAAATCACAACTTTACAGATTTAATGAAATTTTTACTAAAATTCTCAAAATACCCTATATAATTAGCTCTTTATTTTAAAATAGAGATCTAATAGTAATATCACTATAAAATGATTTCATTCATTTCCCTTTATGTTATTTCTAAATAAGATTACTTATCTTCTATTTCTTTTGATTCCTCTATTTTAAAATATTTAAACAAGATTACTTAAATCCATTCCATTCATTTCCCTTACTTAAATATATTACATTTATTTCCATTCTTTTATAATTATTTTGTTTCATTCCTTTATGAACTCCCAAACGAAGGTTAATAGTCCAAACATGGTTTCATCATTGGAGTATTGTTGTAGAGACAGTGATTTTTACAATATTTTTAACAACAATTAAGTTGACAAAGTTTTGCGTATTAATTCTCATATTCACCTACCACTAATATCATTTTTTTGTACCTACCAATAATTTGTCACCTTGGCACTTGTAAAAAATTTTTGTACCTCAAGATTTATTGTTCATCCTTGTTTATGGCTTTTTTCCCCGATATAAATTTTATTTGGACTTGTATGTGGGTGAGTGACTTATTATTATTATTATTATTATTATTTAAAAAAAAAGGATTTATATATGATAATTATTGTTTCACACTACTACATATGAAACTTTTCAAACAATGTCCACATTTTGTATAACGTGTCCACATTTTACACATGATGTAAAAGAGTGTAAACACTGTTTAACGTGAAATCAATCAAAAGACCTTTTTCTTCTAAATAAATGTATAATTTCACAGTATATGTAAGGCACACAATCTGTACTTTATCCATTTATTCTTCTATATATTGGTTCCAATTGTCAATGGCCTCAATATATATGCTATAAGCCTTTAAAACAGTTCATAATAACCTTTCCCTCTCATACATTCACGTGCTCTTCTTGAGTTTTCAAGTGTGCCATTTTCACCAAGCCGCCACGAAATGAACACACATAATGCACGAGGCTTTCATTTTGGGGATTGGAACACGAGAGTTTGTGATGAGTAACCCAATGAAGATACTTTCATATCCATCACTTATTTGTTATTTTATTTTCATATCAACATGCATGGTCAGGACCTTTCTCAGCCATAAGAAAAGAAAGGGACAAAACAAAAAAACGTAATTGCCTACAGAAGTTAACAGAGTGATGGTCCAGGTAATGGCTGTGGCCTTTGTGATGACAAAATTAGTGTCGGTGTGAAGTTGTTGGTGGCATACTAGTGAATCAATCAAGCTTCAATTTCCAATGAGCTTTACTTAAGTTGTTGGGTCCCTTTGTCTTTGTGTCTCCTTGTATTGCAAACATTATCTTATAAAAGAGGGTCACTCACAACTATGTGGGCTTTACAAGCGTGAATGTATGGATATATACTTTCTTCTTATTGGGATACACAAATTACTTAGCTAAAAAAAACAATTAGCTTCAAAGTGAATATATGTATGGATGTTGGTAAAGAGTAAAGACAACTTTTCAAGATGATAAATGATTGTTGAATAATATCACTTTCAAAATAGGATGGATTTTGCAATTTATTATATTTCTAAGTAAATGTATTGATTTGATTTTTCTGATTACATATTTAGATTTGTGATTATTAATCTGAATAATGAAATAAATCCACTTTAAATTATGAGATTTTTTTTTAATCACATAGACCACCATCAATGTCACACTTATTATATTTACCAATCACAATAAGTCACTTTAATTATTGTTAAAAAATGTAAAAAAATAAAAAAATTATGTCACTAGATTTGTTGAAAAGAATATAAATTAAAAAAATAACTAATACAAATGGTCCAACATAGAATAGTCAAGAATTTGGGGTAAAGCAAAGCACATGGCTTAAACCTAAATTCTATTCTAATTAATAAATGAAACATTAATTTGTTGGGGTCCTTGCATTTTTTAGTGTTGGTAACATTTATGTGAAAGTATATATGTATATGCATATATTTATATTTTATACCCAATATTAGTTTTTAATATTTTTAACTAATAATATTGTTTTATAGAATACTCTAATAGATTATTCTATAAAACAATATTGTTAGTTCAATTTGACAATGCATAAATTAATTAGATGATTCACATAAGTAGCAACCTTGTAGAGAATATTATTATATCATGCAGATCATGTGCAAAAAATAAAAAATAAAAACTTCCTCTCAAAATATCTCACACGTGCTTTTTCTTACCTTTTTTTTTTTTTTTTAATTATAAAAAAAAATGCTTTGTTCGTCAAGCCAAGCCCACAAAAAGTCACTAAGTACATGAATTGAGACCACGTTAGAAACTCAATGGTCCCATAATTCCACGCGTTTCATAAATGCTAGAGGTTTATTTAGTTGGACTTAGACCAAATTTAATGACGATGATGTTGACCCAACCCCTCACCATGGACCCCTTGACGTTTCTAGGTAATTAAATGCTAATAAATTAATAAGTCATGATCTTCTCAAAAAAAAATAATAAAAATAAGTCATGAAATCCATCATGAATGAGATGACTCCAAGCTAGGTTATCTTAATTTCATAAAGCAATTCCCTATAAAAATATAATAAAATGAAAAATATGCTGTTGTTAAAAAAGTCAATTATTTTTTTTCTCATTAAAAATTTTTAAAATTAGTTAATTAACAAATGTCCTTAAAGTATCGGTTAATAATTTCAAAATAAAATTTATAATAAAATTTGCTATAAAAATAAAAGGAAGAAGTTAACGAATGTATTGATTTAGGAAATATTTTTATAAATTTTTTGTACAAAAAGAAAAAAAGTAATTTATTTATTTTTAACAGTTTTTTATATTTCTCATAAAAGTGATATCGAAGCTTTTATAAAATGATTCATTAACAGATGCCTTAAAGACACACATTAACCGAATTCTAAATAAAATAAAATTCATAAAGCAATTCTATGAAAAGGTGAGTGAAAGAAAGTTGCAAATAGAATGCCTATATGTTTCTCAAAAAAATAATAATAACAACAAATCTTTCCCTTCCATTTTCTTTTAAATTAAAAAAAGTTTATTTCGCGGTTAACATTTAATTTTTTACAAATATGAAAAAGCTACTTAGTGTAAAATGTGACTCCTACTATAATTTTAATTCCATGAAAAATAAAATGTTAACTCTGACACGCATTTCTTCGTTTCAAAGCAAAAGGGAGATTATTCAGGTAATTGGGTGGCAACTCTGGTGTGTTATTGTTAAGTTTTTGCACTACATAAAATACAGGACAAAGTCCTTTTCTTTAGTTAAAAACGTTGTTGGCTCTTTGTTATGTTAAACGTGAAACTTGGAAGTTAGTAGTTTTTGGTGTCAAAAAATAAGTTAGTAATTTTAATAAGAGTACGTTTTTCGATCTTATTCCCAGTCCAACTGGGTCCTAACTCTTCAGGGTACTTCCTTACTTTTGCATGAAATAATGCATCTCTCATTATGAGGAGGAAAGAGAGTATTTATTTCCAGAAACATTTATGAGGCAAGAAAGTATACTTATTTTTAATTCACTTGCTAGTACTAAACCCAAAATTGATATGGTCCAAGCATATATCCAAAAAGTTACAGATTTCTAGTCTCTGCTTTGAACTGAAATCTGTCAAGCAACTATTCCCCATACTACCAAAACAATGATGTCCAAGTTATATGAAGATGCCATTTTAATATTGATTGTGCAACAGAATCTATATCAAATGAAAAGATAAGCTATAAATTGGCTCCACAGTGCATCATTGTGCAATGTGCTTGGTACAAGCACAGATGTAATCATGCAATGTGCTGACATTCTTTGTTTTTTTATTTTATATTCATGTGTTTGTTTCTATATCTTGTTTAGAAGTCAACTTTTGGTCCCTTTGATTGGTTCACCTACACTACAAGTTTGAAAAAACTAAAATTTAAAGTTGAATTTTGAAAGATTTGGTCTTTTCATCCCTTCTAATACCCAAAGGCTAGTAATGGATGACCAATAATTTTAAAAGATACAATATTTTGTACTATTTTTCTATATATAATTATTGATATATTATTATTAGAGTGATACCATTTTCACCTGTACTGCTGACATCATTTTTATTATGCTTCAATCCCGGTAAGTTTAGTCTAACAATTTTTATAGTTTTAAAAAAATTATGAAAAATAATTTTTCCTAAAATTATTGATGGTTGAAAATACATATTCATAGGAGAGTACTAGGAAGTGGTGTTTAGCTCTGAAAAGTGACATGATTCATAAACTTGATGAGCATTATTGGCCTTCTACAACTTCTCTGTTTTGTTGAAAACAGAGAAGGCTCATTTTGGAAGAGTAGATGAAGACCCCTGTTTTGTTGTTACTAATGCTTTTGCATGGAAAAAGAGGGTAATGATTATCACCTAACCTCATATGATTTCAGTTAAATCATGCTATTTATTGGCAAGTTAGGAACTTGTTTAATTAGGATCAAAAGGTTTTGTTATGGTTATTAAAATATTAAAAGCTGAATTGGTGTACTAAAATGTTCGGTTTATCCAATAGCTACACTGACATCAAATTATCATACCTTTTGGAACACTAAAGCAAAAAGTACTCTAAAACTGAGTGGCCAAATCAGGAAATTTTCCTTAGGGGACCATCTAAAAGTTTGGTAATTAAGGGTTTTTTTAATAATAAAAAAAATCTATATGTGTACACTATATTCCTAGTAGTATGTATATTGTATAGTAATATAAAATATTTCAAAAAAAAAAAAATTACTACTCCTATAAAACAATTTGTAACAACTCTACAAATATAACAAATTTCACAACTTTTTTTCTAATTTGTTGAGCTGCCACAACGTGATTAGTATGACAGCTTTTATAAGGGATCACCACCTAAGTAAGTGTGGAAAAATGTATTAAAATTTGTTGTGGCATTAATTGTTTGAAAATGAAAATTAAGTACTTCATAACCTTATCTAAAAAAAAGTACTTCATAATCTAATATGTGTACTATGTTCAAAGAGCATATTTATTCAAGATTTTATAAATACATTATTGGTTACTAAAGTTTAGCCCATAAAATATTTTAGACCCTAAACTTTAAAGTGATTACTTTTAGTCCCTTAATGTGGTCAAACTAAAATTGACACATCGTCACGTCATCTAGACTAAAAGTGATCACTTAAGTTTATTAGGGACTCAAATTGATTACTTTAAATTTTAAAAACTTAAATCACTCATTGTCTAACCTTCAAGAACCAATAATATATTTTGTCCTCTATTAAACTTGATGATTTGTTCCAATTTTGATTTTAATTTTTTTTTTAACCTACCTTTAGCTAACTATCATTCAAGCATTAGATGAGTACAAAAATATATGATAATACAAAAGCTAAGCATTTTTATTTAAATTACAAGCCACAAAGTGTAACTACTAAAGCCCGTCTTTGTGTTATCAAAAAAAAAAAAAAAAGCCCTTCTTTGTGTTCCATTTATTGTTTGAGATATTTGTTAGAATAACTACATGTTGATTCTAATTTTATGAGTGTCCAAATAATTTAAAGAATTATTATTTACAACTTATGACTAATGAGATTCTATTTCTATATAAATAACCTTAGGCTTTGGAATCTCATAAGCTTAACTGCTTTGTCCATTCATATGTATAACCATACATATTGTTTGATTCGAGCAACTTTAAACCTATATCTATAAACAAACTCTAACCAACAACTGAGGACGAAACTCGTTAGAAACCTCCTGATGCACCTTGGTACTAAATGAATGTGGATGGAGCAATTTTTAGCACCTCCAAAGCTGCTGGAGTTGGGGTTTTGATTCATGATAGTGAGGGTCGAGTAGAGGCAGCACTAAGTAAGAAATTGCTGATCCCATTGGGACCCCTTGAAACGGAAGCAAAAGCATTGAAGGAGGGTGTGCAATTTGCCTGGGACATTGGTATCCGAGATATTATTCTTGAATGTGACTCAAAGATTGTATCCGAGGTAGTGGGGCGATTTAATGACCCACCTGTGTCGATTAGCAACATCATTGATGGGATCCGGGTTAAAATGCAAGATTTTAGAAGGTTTCAAGTCTCTCGTATGAAGCATTAGAGCAATCACCTTGCTCATCTTTTGGCTCGTTATCCAAAAAATATTTTACATTATGTAGCTTAAATAGAGGAAAATCTTATTATGATTGAATTCGCATTGATTCAAAATGTATTGTTTTTAGTTTCATCTTAATAAGAGCATGCATTTCTCATTTTTTTTTTTAAAAAAAAAAACTCTAACCAAAATCTATTATCAATGGTAAGGAATTAAGGATCACTTCAATAATACTTCACACACCGAACTCATGCTCGCACAAACAACACTAACTAACTTCACAAAAACAAACTCACAACTCCAATTTATTTATATTATTGTGCACGAATAGCTAATATTCTTTATAAGATAATCAAATATTTAAAAATCTCTATACTTTCAATCAAATAATCCTCTTCCTCTCCATGTGTGGGTGCAAAAAACAATATGATAGGTAGCCAATATAATGTTGACTTAGGTATTCAATATTTTAATCTAATGCCCTTCTTTTTAAAATGGGTAAATTGCATTGACATTCCTTTAAACTAAAGATACTCACCTCCCTTAAAATGAAAATTATTTACACCAAGCTCTCCTAGATGACTAAAAGAAAAGGCTTTCAAAATTCTTAAACTTTCTATTTTACCCTCCACTTAAATTGTCATCCACACCCCCTCTAATAGAAATTAGATGATTTTTTAAAGCCTTTTTTTGGGGAGGGGGTGATTTTAATTTTTCTTTTCTTTTTTTTCAATATCATCCAAGGAAGGTCAATGTAAATAGTTTGCAATTTAGGGAAGGTGAATGTAATACCATAAACTTTTAGGAGAGGTCAATGTAATTTTTTCCATATAAAAATAATAATAATGAGACTCTTGATCTGACAATAATTTTCTTGTGCACCTTCTATATATATTGGATACATTATATATCATTAGTTTCTTACTATATGCACATATTTTTTGTGACTTAGAGTATTCTCTTTGTAGCTTCTAAAAAAAAAAGTATTCTTTTTGTATGTTTTGCTTTTTTAGGAAACTCTTTTTATGTTTCATTGTGTAGGAATCTTAGTTATGGTCTGTTATTATGCCTTGAATCACGAGATATCAATTATCCTTGATGTAGGGGTAATTAATAGCTTCATTGGTCAACTATTGTGTGTATATACCCTATTTAGGGCTATTGTAAAACATAATTTTTCCATCATGCACCCTAGGCGTACATGATGGTTACTCTACAAGTACAAAATTCTTGTGGGTTATGAGGGAGGGGGAAGGGTTGGGGTTCAAGTTTTCAAGAAGGAGATTCACACACATATACACTTATTAGATAAGAGTAAATTTCTATCTTGTATAAAAATAAAAATAAAATAAAAAAGTAAACATAATTTTTAGATTAGTTAAAATGTAATTACTAAGGGCTTTCTGTTATGAATGTAGGTCATTAGCCTAAATTGCCTAGACCCTTACTTTTGCTTTCTCCTTCTCCTAAATCTCTTATTTTCTTCAATTTTATTTTAATATAGTATAGCTGCTTTTTTGAAGCCTTCAATAGGGATTAAGTAACCCCATAAATATTTAATCACTACTAACCATTGTTTAGACTAGCGATGCCAAACATCGTTTGGACTAGTCTTCATCAACCATTATCTTAACATCTTTCATAACCACTTCTTTTCAAGTAGGACACTTTCCTACTTTGTTTTTCATGTAGACTCTGAATTTGGGTTTGTATGTTCTCATTTGAGGTTCCCAAATCCTACTAATTGGTTTATCACTCATGTGCTATGTTGATATTCCTCAAACCACCAATGTAGCCATCCTTCGACCATAGTAGCCACTCATTTTCTCTTACCAAATATATATATATATATATATATATATATATTTTTTTTTAAATAACAGATACCACCTCCTTGATCTAAATGGATTATGTTTCTCTTGATAAAAAGTGTTGGGGTCATATTTTATATGTAATTAGCTAATCCTTTGACAAAACACACTTTATTTGTATTTGGATAGATCTAAGTTGGGTTTAATATATCAAGAAATATGTTCTTCAAACATATCAAGTATTAGTATTAAAGACATGAAGATTAATCCAAGAAACAAGTTAAGAAAAATTGTTTTATTAAAACTCGACAAATAGCTGTTATCAAGACTAAATGGAAAGCTCGACACATAGCTCGACATAAGCTCGATCTATCGAAAATTACAATTTCAGAATTTCCATATCTGAAATTCGGCCTATGTTGATGTATTTGTTTAGGGTTTCTTTTCTCATAACCCTAGACATATATAAGGCTTATTTTCAAAAGCCGTCAGACGAATACAAAGACCAAGAGTTTAATTTTCTTCATGAGAAGCTACTGCGTTTGTACGTCATAAGATTTTGTAACCAAGTGCTTCCCGATTTTCATTATTGATGAAATGAAGAACTTTGCAGCCAACAACAATCATTCAAGTTGCTGGAGTTAGTCACAGATTGGAGATTTATGCATCAAAGGAAAGAAGGCTACTGCAAGATCAAGTCCAATTAGGTATTGGAGCGAAGGTTCAACTGTAAGTTGGTATTTTAGAATAGGCCAAGGTAGTGGTAAGATTTCTCATACTTGTAACTGCTTGATTATTGATTAGTGAATTTTTGATAGTGGTAACCTTAAATTCACCAAGTGGAGTTTTGTCTTACAAGAGGTTTTTCCCATTTGTCAACAAATCACTGTGTTAATTTATTTTTCGTTGCATTTTAGTTTATTTGGTGATTTGTTAGTACCTCCATAATTTGTATGTAATTTGACCAAATTAATCAATTTGAATAATTAAATTAATTAATCGAAGTCAAACTATCTTAACCCAACAAAAAGAAAGTGGATCCATCAATTAAAAAGAGAGAGGGCGGGGGAATTGCAGATCAATTTTGATGACTCTGGCTATCAATGGGTTTTTAAATGCTCAATCAATTTCAATAATTCATTGCCAATTTTACGCGCATTCCAGGAAAGCCACAAGTCGTTATTATTGTACGAGAAACATAATTGCTTTTTATTTTGTTGTTGAAAATGATAAACATAATTGTGGTTGCTTAAAAATGGGACAAAATCATGAAAGTTAATTTATTAGACATTGCCGGTTTCTCAAAAATCCTTATACTTCTACTTCATGCAAGTCTTCGTCGAAAGAAAGAAAATTATTATGGTGGATGGTAGATAGTAGATACATTTCAATTCCAAAATTCCCAATAGATTTCTCTAAACGTAAGATTTCTCATACATGTCTCTAATCTCAATGCTTCTCTGCAAATTATTTTTGAACTTTATGTAATATGTATAGATCCTCCGTGACTTCCAAGAAATGTGAAGCTTTGGGTACAATTGCTTTTATAGTTCACCTACCCGAAGATAATGAAAGATTTTGTTCAACTTCTTTGTTTAGAACATTTTTTAGTTCCCTTAAATTTAGGTTTGTAATCAATGTTGTCCTTAAAATTCTGAAGTTTATATTTGTTATCGATTTTTTTTTTCTTTAGATAATTCAATAATTACAAACTTAGAACCTAAAAAGAGGGACACAAACTTGAATTTTTCCATTAAAAACACTAAAGCTACGTTTGGTAAATTGTAATAAACACTGTAATGTAATAGTTATTTTTATGGTCTAACTATTCAGTAGTTTGGTTGAGTTTTTATTACAGCGAATAGTCATTCATTATGAATTGCTATTTTATAAAATGAATAATAATTATTCATCTCTAAAAAGATTGTAATAGTTATTCCTTAGTAAATGTATTAATTTCTAAAGTTAATATATTTCCAAATAAACAAACTTTCCATATGCACATAACAATTATGAAAATAAAAAAATCATAAAACAATAATCAATCTTTCTTTCAAATTAAAAAAAGAGTAGTGCTACAACCACAAACTATTTTATAACATTTTTACAAATTATTGATGTGGCAAACTCTTATTAGTTCTAATATAGGTCCACCACTAACATCATAATTATGTTTATTAATGATTATTTGAAAATTATTAAAGCCACATCAGCAGTTTGTAAAAGTGTTGTAAAATAGTGTGTGTCTATAGCATTACTCTTTAAAAAATATTATTTTTTAGGAAATATAATTATATAAGTAAGATATTTCCTAAAATATATTTTAAGTTTGATTTAAAATGCTTTTATTCCATTGTCTTTAGGATTCTATTATTGTGTTGTCACCAAATAAATGAATAGTGATAAGTATTACATTAGAGCATCTTGTATTCTTTGTAATACCTATTCTAATTCCTATATAATTATCGTTACAATCTATCAAACATGCCCTAAGAGGTATAAATCAGTTAAGTTACAAGACTTTTCATATTTGTTATAATTGAGTAATTCTTAAGTACTCTCGGAGCATAATGAATAGTGCTTCACTCTTCTCACATTTATGGTGGGGTCCACTTATTAAATTCATAATATGGTTCACCATAAATGTGAGAGAAGGGAGTATCATTTCGCTATACTCTGAGAATACCCCTTTTGGATTGAAGGGGGAGAGAGAGAGAATGAAGGGGGATAGAATAAAGTTGACTAAAAATAGGCTAATTTTTTGTCAAATCTACTCTACTCTACTCCTCCTCCCTCCAAACAGGCGTATTTCTCCGTTATAGGTCTAATCCTTCCCTCCAAATCCATACATCTTGATATATTAGATGTGACATGGACTATGTGTAAATTGAAACTTTACTTAATATTCTTCTCAAATTTTCTTTATATTTTACTTTTTTTTTTCTCTTGAAAATCTCTACTAAAATAATGCCTGCTTTCAACTCTCTATTTTCTTTTTCTTTTTCTTTTTTTTATAGGAAAAACCTGCTTTCAACTCAAATACATGTCATATAACATTTAGTAGCAGCAAAGTCTATGGATTTGTACATAATAATTACATTAACAATAAATGCAAACCTCATAGACGTAATTGACCAAATTTGAATCAGGAATGAAATTGATAGATTACCCAAACTTTCTAGACTAGTCTAAATTATATCTTAATATTTTTTTTTTAATAGTTCAAATTAATTAATTATAGAAAGGGAACTGGTTTATGATAAGATTTGGAGTTTTGATTGTGATTCATTGGTCGGCCAACCAGATGCTACAATTGTTGAAATTTGTTCCAAAGAAAAATAAATAAACATTAAACTCTTATGAGAAGTTAGGTGGGCAATTTAAAAGACTATGATGAAATTAAATTCTCATTTATTGTCTGTTAGGTATATTAATGAATTGGTCTAGTAAATGGCCATAATTAGCTTCATGCAGCACCAATATTATAACACATCAGTTTGACAAAGTGTAGGTGAATGCTCTTTTCAAACATTTATAGGACACAATCACACAACCATAATTTTGTACAACTTTTTCTTTTCTTTTCTAAATCTTTTTCTTTTTCTAAGCAACCATAATTTTGTACATCACTATCCTGAGTTCCCACTTTTATAATCTATATCAAGAACCCCTAAAAAAATATAGCACTATCAAGCCTCTAATAAAGAGGATGGCCCAAACATGGAAGCAAGTAACAAATAAAAGAAGATTATTGTTTTATAATAAAATTTTAAAAAATAAATAAACAAAAGAAGAGCATGGATACAAGTCACTCTCTAGATAAAAAGCTTTCCCTTGTTAGGAACGAGTGTGTAATATCTCTATAGGGATTCTTTATTTTAGATCAGTCTGTTTTTACGAAAATTAAATCTCGTTTGGTACATCTACTCAAACATATGTTTTCAATTTTTAAACAATATTACACATATTTCCACACACTTTTCACCCACACTTATTTTCACACATGTTTTCAGTTTTTTAAGTGCATGTACCAAATACCCCATATTGTTGTGGTACAACCTCATCTTACAACTTATAGTCAAATGAAAGAAACCTATTTATTGTGACAGGAACTCTACAAGAATGGTGGGTCCTACCATAAATTTAATTAGTGAGACTCACCATTCATGTGAGAAGATGGAGTACGTAGTTATAGTACTTCGGGAATACACAATAATTTCCAATTACCCATACATGAATTCCTTGTCCTTGCACTCAAATTAGCAAAGTTTCTCTATATAACTTTTTATAAGGGCACTCCATGTTTTTATGACCAAGTGATGAGTTATGGGTTCAAGTTCAAGAATAAGTTTTGTCAAAATTGAGGATAAGACTGTTTATCAATCACGTCCAAGCGATGAGTTATGCACTGAATACAAATTTAAAACCGGCTTAAATCTATAGTTAGGGAACCCAAAATGTTTTAAATGACATAGAGGGCGTTTGGGCTGGGCGTTTTGTGCGTCCGCGTTTCACATTTTCTCTTTTTTTTTTTTTTTTTTTTTTTTGCCCGCATTTGTTGACTTTTGGGAGGCAAATTTTACTGTTATAAACAGTAAATTCACTGTTCACGTACTGTGCTGATACTGTTCACGTATTAAAAAATATTAAAAATAGGTCCCACAGTACTATTTACATATTTAAAAATTATTTTGCTACAGTGTTTTCAGTTTTCAGTTTCAGCAACAATAAGCTCAATCCAAACGAACCCATAGTGACTAAAGAGTTACGTGTGCAATTTGGTATGCCAAGCTCTCTTTAGCTACTGCCCACCAAACCAATAAAACACCATTGACTAAATTGTAAAAAATGTATTTCAAAACTCTAGGAATTTGTGGTAGCCAAAGGAGATGGCTTAATTCCTAGGTCAACATCATGTCAAGACTCAAATAAGAGAAAAATAAAAAATAAATTTTTTTTTGGTACAATTAAACGTAGATAAAAGATTGGAAGTCTTAAGCATTTTTTATCTGTGTAATTACTAGTGTTTAACTGGTTCAATTTTACTTTTGCTTATCTGGATACTTGACTCAACTTCAAAGTTCAAACCACTTTGGTAAAGGGTTGAAATTGAATACACATAATTCTAACACATGCATGATACAAGTCATTTCAGGTATGGGAAATTTAACAAAAAAGGAGGTATGGGAAACTATCAAAAACGGTACAGCCATGTAGGTAAATGATCTCTACTGGCTGTTGCAACTGTTACAATCCTTGTGAACAAAGGGCATTAACTCCACCTTAGTACCCCCAAATTACAATGAATTGAATATTCCTTTTATTGTTGCAGTGTGCAGATTCAGAGGACTTCATTTTGTTCTTTACAATCAAGTACCATTAATCCATTTACAATTCTAAAAGTCTTTGTTCTTTACAATCAAGTACCATTAATCCATTTACAATTCTAAAAGTCTTTGCCCTTTACAAGCAAGTACCAGCACATTCTGCACATTATCACTTTCTAATTAGGAGTTGAATTTTATATACAGAACAAAATGATTCCTGCTATCTAAATAGGATTTTTATAATTTATGAAACATCCATAACATAAGCTGAAATAACTAGTAAAAACTATACTTTTAATATTACTAAAAGAAATCCACCTTTAATTACACTTCTAGAGAAGCAAATAAAAGATTTGTCTTGCGTCCTACGCTCAAATATTCTAGACATGACACAAACACGACATGTATCCAACATTAAACTTGCATTGTTATCTTATTCTATCCAATGCACTGAAGCAATGGATGGAAGCCTTGCTAGCAATAGATATTTCACATTGAAATTGATTGATATTCATCAAGATCACCAAATCCATATTTGAAGATGCACATTTTCTACTTCTTAGGCCCGTTTGTTACCATTGTTTAAACAACAGTTTTCAGTATTTAAATAATATTACACGTATTTTCACCCTTCTTCACCCACAAATATTTTCAAAAAATACAAACAACGTTATTAGAACAACATTACCAAATTCACATGCAACAAATTTTTAAAATCAGAATAGTGCTACTTTAATTTCTCTAGAAAAAGCGAATGACACAGTTAAAATACAAAGGTCGAAAATATGATAAAAGATTCTGAATGAATCAAACTTCTATCAACTACACTAATACCAGCACCATCCCTTTATGATGTACATATATTCTTCTTTTACTAACAAATCTATTTCTCCAACCCTAATTTCATCTATCATCTACAAAATTAAAAATAGTGGATATAAGCCATAATCATAGTATTCTTTAATCATTCAGATTGATATGTTGAGATCAATTCTAGGTTTCTTCATCAGCGGTAACGGGACAACAGAATTGCACCTAGGACATTTTGGATTATTTTTCGTTATCAATACGTAAGATAAGCAACCAGGACAACCTGCTGCCATTGGTGATGATAATAATTTATCTTCAAAATCTTCTTCTTGGGTTTCTCTAATCGAAGATGATGACGATGAATATGAAGGTGACGGTGATGATTTCCCAAATGATGCTCTCTTCTTCAGTGGTTCTTTCTCTGCCCTTTCGAGTGCTGATTTCACCTTATCAAGAGTGCATACGCTTTGATAATTATTCGATGACGATGATGATGAGACCAACTTTAAATCCAGGGGAGTTTCATCAAAAAGATTTAATGTGATTTTCGAGGGTGATGGAGGAAAATTTAAATCCTGAAGTCTTGGAACTGTTGAATTGATTTGGTGCTTCTTGTCTGAGATTGAAGGTGAATTTGGGGTGCTACATCTTTGTAGGTAGACTTTCCCTGACTGCAAAAGCACACAAATTCACCAGAATAATTGGATAACATACTCCTACTCAGAATTACTTAATGTCATTCAGCAAAATTACTCCTTTCAAGAGAATTCCATGGTATATACACTTTTTTAAAATGTACCATATATATCTAATCTTAATAGTTTCTATAGAGTATTGCCTTATTTTTTTACTATGTCTTTTTTTTTTCAAAGTCTACTAATAGTAATTCGTTAAGATTAAAGTAGGTATGATATATTAAAAAAGAAAGTTTGTATCATAGAATGATCCCTCATCCCAAGGTCAAAAATACTTGTAATTAGTAAATCACAAGTTTCCAATTTTTTTTTATTCCCCCATATTCCTAGACATTAATGATAGATTATTCCAATAAAAGATATGAATTTATTAGATGGAGAGATTCAAGCAAGGGAAATAGAAAAGGGTATTAATGATGATATAAAAGAAACTGTTAAGAGGATACAGAGTGGGATCGAAAGTGGTAAACATTGAAGAGCCACAACGAATAAATGGAAAATAAACATCTTCATGCTCTTAATTACTCCAATCCTCTAATATTGAAAAACCTTTAAATTCATTTAAAGAGAGCAATAAAGGCCAAGAAATTAAGCAAATTATTACATGGGCCAAACATAAAAATGAATTATAACCTGGAAATTAAAAGGTTTGGGGTTGCAAACTAAGAAAATATGTTGTACAATTTTTGAGAGCAATTGTGATGGAATGAGTTAATTTGGGTTGTCAGTATTGCTCCAAAAAATAAAATACTTGTGTTGTACTTGTGCATATTAGAATATGATTGAGAATTACAAAAATGGAAATTTCTGAATTTTCAGTCCCTCCTTTTCCTTCAATTTCTCTGTATCCAAACAGAGAACAAAAAGACAAAACAGAAAATTTTCAAAGACAACAATTTTACAAAACACACGAATTAATATATCCTCCATTCATAAACACCAAAAAAAAAAAAACACATATTTAAACTTAAACATCTTTAAAAAAAAACAGATTTCCAAAGCAAAAAAATATTCACATATAAAAATAGAAAGTATAAGCAAAGAACACAGTTTTCTACATGAAAAGGTTAACTTTTCCAGGAAAACAAACAGACCCAGATGAGAAAATGGACAAACCTTCAAGTCTAGGCGCTTTTCCCAGCCATTTGGGACCTGCAAGTCGAGGTCCAATTCCTGGGAATCAACCACAAGCTTGGAGGTTGAAGAAGAAAAAGAGTTAGACCCATCACCAAGCAAGTCACGAGTAATCAGAGCCGTAGATTTCTCAGAATTCGAATCATTCCCAACCGTCCGATGTTGGTCCTCCTTGTTATAGCCATTGAGAACTCGCACCAGAGAGCTCACGTCAGCAGCCATTTCTCAAAACTCTTTTTTTCTTTCTTTCTTTTCTCTCACAAAGCTAAAGGCTTTTTGCTTTCGCTTTTGCTCTGGCTCTGGCTTTTAGAGAGAGAGAGTTATATATGCAAAGAGAGAATGTATAATATATAGAGGCCGTTATGAAATAAATGGAGAAAGTGTTTTTTTTTTTAATTTATTATTTTTGATTAAATTGTACTAATTTTTAGGACTAGTATTTTTTGAAAGTGTAATTAATTAAATTGATTAATTATTTAATGTATAATTAAATGTTCATTTATTGTTGGTGAGAATTAATTAATTGGGGGAGGTAGTGGAAGGGTGGGAAGGGAATTCAACGAATGAGGGCATGGAAAAGTAATGGATAGCATTAAATGCTAAGGGAGGAAATTACTAATTGGATACTACAACAAGATATCTTTGCATCATTAATTAGGATTTGGCCTTTTGTTTTTTGTTTTTGTTTTTGTTGGTACCACTCCTGATTCCACTAGTAGTTTAGAGCCAAAAAGAAAAATGAAAGTAGTATTACTATTTTGGGTGGAATACAGTCAACAGTTTTTAGTTTTGAGCTCATGTCACTTAAGTTCAAGACCTTCTTTCTTTTTTTTGTATGTCTAAAAAATACTTAATATTCTAAAAAAAAAATTAAAACATTTCAAAACTAATCAACTTGGTCCTTAAAATGTTATTTATTTTTCTCCTTTCTCACTGTGATTAAAGACTAAGTTGGTTAGTTTTGAATCGTCATGAACTTGGTTTGTATTTGCCCAAATCTCCAGGGTCATATTTTATTTTAGGGTTGGCTTACTTTCAATACTTTTTTAACTAGATGTCATCTTTTGTTTTAAATACATAATGACAAATGGTAGTGAATTTTAATTTTCACATTTTATTTAGTTAGTAGATAATGTGAT
Source organism: Quercus lobata (assembly GCF_001633185.2). Taxonomy (NCBI): domain Eukaryota; kingdom Viridiplantae; phylum Streptophyta; class Magnoliopsida; order Fagales; family Fagaceae; genus Quercus; species Quercus lobata. The sequence continues at coordinate 80,201,274 of NC_044907.1, forward strand.
AATTTCTCATTAAAACAAAAGAAGATTTCAGTTAAAAAAGTACTGGAGGTAACTCAAGCCTTTTATTCTGTTATTTTTTTACTTTTAAGTTTTACTGCCTTTTTGTTTTCTAATTTGGTTGTGTATGGGTCAAATTTTTTTTATAATAGTAATTATTTAAATATTAAGTATGGAGTTCAATTTAAGTTATCTCTAACATAAATGTCTAAGATTCAAATTTATCTTCCCATCATGATCAAATTATTATTAAAAAAAAAAAAGAAAAAAAAAAGTAGTGCTCTATATATAGAATCAATTAGGTATGGATCAAATCAATTTTTTTTTTAATAATAAGTATGGAATCAAATTTAAGTTCTCTCCAACAAAGACGTCTAGGTTCAAATTCATGCTCTCACAACAATCAAATTATCAAAAAAGCAAAAATTAAATGCTAGGTAGATAAAACACTTGAATAAAGTGAATTTTGGTCCATATATAATTAAAAATAAAAAAATAAAAATAAAAACGGCAGCTTTTGAAACAAGGTGGTGTTTGAACTTAGAAAAATAAATTGACATTCTAAATTTAGAGAATACAACTTAGACATGTAGTACTTGCTTGAACACAAAAATTCAATTACTTAATTGCTTTTGAACTCTTTTTTTTTTTTTTTTTTTTTGTTATTATACTAGTTTGTGAGATTTATAGGAATAAGAAATTCATTTTATTAACTATAAAAATAGTTTTTTTTTTTTTTTGTTATTGTAGAATGAGATTTTATTACATAGTTTTTCTGTACACTTCTCATAGTACAATTCATATCATAATTCATAAACCTAAATACATAGGGCTCAAAAAAAAAAAAAAAAAAAAAAAAGTCTCAAACATCAAAGATGATGGGATGGCTAAACAACAAACCCCCCCTCTACTAGATGTGGCCAAGAACAATTAAAGCCGGCTTTTAGATACCAGCCAATATGCATTTATGTGTGCATTGTTGAGTTGGAAATGTCAGTTTCCTTTGACAAAAGACTTACACTTTGGTTATGCAATTACATATTTAGCTATTATTTGAGGATGCTTCCAAAAATATATAAATGATCCTTGTAGCATCAACATTTACTTCCTCCCAATAAAAACAAATATACATCATTAACCTGATCAGAATAAAAAAAATAAATAAATAAATAAATAAAAGATCTAACAGAATTCTACTGTTTGCCTCGTGACTTTGGGTGGCTTGTATCATTTTCTGGACTAAGGTTGTAATCTTTGCTATGCATTCATGGTTTTTTATGTTACTAAAAATTACATTTTACTCCCATCAAAAAAAAAAAAAAAAATTACATTTTCCCATCCTAAATTATATTTCATGTTACGCTTTGAACTATAAATTTTTTTAATGCACTTTTTGCACCTTAAACTATGACAATTATTACACTTTGCACCCCAATATGAAGTTTGCTATTAACTTGGATGGAAAAATATGACACCACGTGAAAAAACCTAATCGCCCATCTTCTCAATGCTTTAAAAATGAAATGATAAATTATACTTTACCACCATAAACTATACTTCTTATTACACTTTGCACCCTAAACTTTGAATTTTCATCCAAATTAACAACAAACTTAACGGTAGGATGTAGAGTGTAACAAGAGTCATAGTTTAGGGTGCAAAATGTGTATTTGAAAAGTTTATGGTGTAAAGTGTAACATGAGGTATAGTTTAGGATGGTAAAGTGCAATTTCCCCCTACAATTAACTGCATGCAATACTAAATCCACAACATTTTTACAATAATTTCACAACAAATTTTGAATGGCAAACTGTTACTAGTTGTTGAAAAAAATAGTGTTAACAGTGAGTTTTAATTAGATCTAATAACAACTTACCGTCTAAAGAATTTGTTAGTGAAAACTAAAAAGAATATATGTAGCATTTCTCATAAACTACTTCAATTCCTTGAACTCTGTTAACATCGGTTTGTTACTTTTTAATTTTCAACCTATTTTAAGTGAGCTTAAGTAAAACTTTATAAAGCTTTCTTTTTTTAGACAAAGCTATATGTTTAGTTCCTGTAATTTTTCCAACTTCTATTTTAGTCCTCAAAATTTAAAAAGATTAAAAAAAAAAAAAAACAATTCTCCAAAAAATTCAAACATGCCAAGTTTAGTCATTCTTGTTACCTTTTTGTTAGTTTTCTTTCTTAATTACATGGCTAATGAAGCACCGGCTCATGTGTACTTTTTTTTTTTAAGTTGATTTATATATTTTAGTCCATGATATTTTTTTTTTTTTAATTCATAAGATTTAAAATATAGATGTCTCCGTTGGAACAATAGAAACTACTAACAGGTTAAGTTATAAAAGTTCTTTTTCCAAAAAAAAAAAGATATAAAGTTCTTGGGTTATGCTTAGGGATGGCAATTTTGCCCCGCCCCGCTTGACCCGCCCCTCCCCGCTTCGCCCCGTGCGGGTTTTCCCCACCCCGCAAAGGTGGTGGGGCGGGGATGGGGCAAGATTTTAGACCCGCACCATGGGGCGGGGCGGGGATGGGTTTACATTTTTTAGACCCACCCCGCCCCATCCCCGCCCCGCCCTGCATTAATAAGGGTTAAAAGGTAATTTTTTCATACCCTAAAACCCTACTATTTAAACAAAAATATCATCATCTTATTTTATTTAAGTGGAGATTCTTTTTGAAGAACTAGGCAATTTTTATTTTGTTATGTATTAGGAGTTTGGATTATTTTATTGTGTCATACTATGAGATTTTTGTTGTGATATTATCTTGTTAAATATTTAGATAATATTATTTAGTATTTGCTAAAAATTAGTTTGATTCGATAGAATAAATTTATTTATAATTTCAAGTATATTTTTATCATTGAAACATGTCATTTTATTTGAAAAAATGGTAATAGTTGTAGGGAAAATTAACAAGAAATAGAGTTTTACAGTGTAGGGCGGGACTTTGCGGGTCTTCACAGGGCCTTAAGAGGCGGAGATGGGGCAAGAAATTTTCCCCGTCATGCGGGGCGGGGCGGGGATGGGGCCAAAAAAATCCATGCGGGGCGGGGGCGAAGATCCCATCCTTCGGCCCCGCCCCGCCCCATTGCCATCCCTACTTATGCTAATGAGTGCCCTTAGTGTATTGGTTAATAATCCATTTTAGGAAATGAAAAATCCTATCAAAACATTAATTGTTTTTTTTTTCCCATAAAAACTTTCTTTAAGTGAATTATTAACCAATACCCTAAGGACATTCGATAACATTTCCCAAAGTTCTTAACCATAAAATTTTGTTTAAATTCGAAGTATTTTAGTTAGTAAGCTCATTTTTAGTCCTCAAAAAATTTAAAACATACCAAGTTAATTCTTCTATTCACTTCTTCTTCTTTTTTGAGTAAACTTCTATTCACTTCTGATTACTTACTAACGAAGCTTTGAGTTGAACTTTGCCTTCCTCTTTTTCATGTGACCTTTGATAAATTTATAGAGCAATATTTGATCCTAAAATCATTCTTTCAATCTTAGAGAAACGTTGAACGGGCCCATTTGGTAAGTGAGTTTGAGAATTGTTGTTTGGAGTTTTTTGGAATTTTTTGAAATACGTGTGAGTGAAAAAATGTGTTGAAATGTATGTAAGTGTGTTTGAAATGTAAAAATTGTTGTTTGAACTTGGTGACCAAACAGGCCCAGTCATCTTAAAAGATAAAGAGAGAATGTTGTGGAATATCGAACTCTTTTTGATGATTCATGTTCTCCATCAACAAGGATGGCTCAATAAAATGTGAGATTTAGGGGGGTGGGGGGTTGCGCTTGAAACAGAGTAACGTTGTACTCATTAGCATTACTTTGACATTTACAGTAAACCACCATAAATTTAATTAATAGTATCCACTATAAATGTAAGAGCTAATAACATTACAAGATGTCACCTAAGAAGTTCTAATAATTACTCTTAGTAATCTTGCATTTCAATATAGTATTTAGACTTCTGCTCAAAAATATATACTACTTGTTGATACCCAATTTCGCAACACATTTCGTACAAGCCCGATTCAACCAAGCTCGACTTTCCTATGGACTCGATTCATGTATTATATTTTATTTATTCTTTTAAACATGGCCCAAGCCCATGTGACAATATGGGGAAAATTGAGGAAGTGTGGTTTGGAGGGTATGGGTCGGTTCCTTTCGGACCTTTTGCATGAGCCTAGTCCATGCGTGCTACCAAGTGGGTAAGGGACACTGGTAGCACCTCAGGCTCATGGAGGAGGTCTTGTATCTAAAATTTTCATCCCAAAATAGCTTTTATGCTCTGGGTGATTGTGGCCTAAAGTTTCTGCCCTAATCCACTTTTACCTTTAAAACATAATTGGCTCCCATTGGCCAACTCCATCTGCTAGGCCTCACTTAGGTGAGCTTTCAATGGTCTGAAATGTCTGACCAAAGGCAACCAATTAGAGCAAACTCCCTTTATTTCCAAAATTATGTAAAAAGCTTACCAAACTCTTTCCTAAACAAAAGCAACCTAAGCCAAAACACCAAATTGGTATCATAGGGGATAAAAGCCTCTTCCACTTCTTAAAAACTAGTCAAGAGCAACACCCCAAACTCTATATAAAACTCTCTCTTCAGCTCATAAAAGGGGGCAACCACGTTCTACCTAAGGACCTAAAACTTCAGAGCAAAAACCCATTTACACAGCCAACAATCTCACAATTCCGAAGTTTGGGGGTGGAAATATGGGTACAGTGGAACCTTCCTTTTCTTCCTCACGACCTCCCTCAATTTCCTCTTATGTATGACTGTGGGTCAAAGTTTCAGACCTGTTAAACCACATTTTCTCTATAGACCTGAAATTTCAAAGCAAAAACCCACTGAGCCAAGAGACATTCTCACAATTCTAAACCTTAGGGGTGGAAATATGGGTACAGGGGAACCTTCCCTCTCTTCCTCACGACCTTCCTCAATTTCTTCTTCTGTGTGACTGTGGGTCGAAGTTTCAGACTTGTTATGTTTTTATGCTTTTTTCTGCATTTTCATTATTAGCGTTTTGATTTTCTCTTGTCAAAACACCATTAGCATTTTGTTCATTATACATTTGGAATTTTGGGCTTGATTCTCCACAAATAAACACTTCCAAAGAACCCAAGGGGAGATTTGGGTCATTCTCGCATTTTCGGCCATTCTCGTATTTTCGGCCCTTGTAGCAAAAATGTCCCCGACACTACTATATAGTATTTAGACTAAAGTATACTCTTGGCCCTTAAAGTTTGAGATTGTTTTTATTTTGTCCTTTTTTTTGTTTTATAATTTTTATTTTGGCCTTTCATGTTTTATTTTATTTTCATTTTGACCTTCAAATGTAATTATGTTTGCTATTAGGACCTATACATTTCAAAATTATCATGTTTACCTTTCATTTTTAGCCATTTATGGAAAGAGAAGGGCTATGTCCATAATATTTTCACAACAAATCGTTAGTGATAATAACAACCTGCCACTTAAAATTTGTGGTGAAAGTGTTGTAAAAATATTGTGGACAATATTTCTTTTAGGAAAATGGATAACAATATATATATGTGTGTGAAGCTCCCTCTCATAGTGTATATGTAGACATAACATTTCTCTTGTAGGGTGTGGGAGGTATGTGTGTGAACTATGAAGCTCCCTTCTAGAATGACCATCGTGCCAACGGTGCGTGGTGGTAATTTGAATCTACTATTAAAATTAATTTTTACTCACCCGTAACAACTTGCAACTTTTTTTTCTTTTTAGAAAAAACAACTTGCAACTTAAGTTTTGTTTAGAAAGCATTTTAAAAATTATGTGGACATAACTTTTTTTTTTTTTTTTTTGGTACACTGATATAAATTAATTATGAATAAGTCTATTATGAAAAAGCTCAATCTTGTCAAAAGCCAGCAAGTCCTCCACTATAGTCAATGGGTTAACAAAAGTAACATAATCAGAAAATAGGATGACTCTAAATTTAGCTAATGCATCATCATATTGATTCGCCTCCTTGAAAATGTGTTAGACAGTTAATTTATGAAATTTCTTTAATAGGATTCTGCAATCATCAAGCAGAAACTCTAACACAAGATTATTTATAGAATAATTAGTAAGCAATAAAACAATAAGATGTTTATTTTATTTTATTTTATTTTATTTCCTTATTTTCAAAACCTTCATATCACGGTCATTATTGCACTTTACTTTTTATTCTTGCTTTGCTTGTTTTCTGGGCACATATGACACACGTATGACTATGAGACAAAAGGATATAAATAACATACACGAGACACTGTTTCTTTATATTGATTGATTTATTTATTACATAACAAAAAAAAATATTTATTAATTAAAGAATATAAAACATTAAAAGCCTTCAATCATGGTGTATATATATATATATATATATATACATAAGTTCTGTTGCATACATCAAACTTTTATTATAAAAAAATTTCGCAAACTCTCTCACAAACTCATTTCTGGAACTCATTAATAAAAAAGTTGATTACAATTTCGGTATCACGAGACTTGTCCTATATAGGCAATAATACTAGGTCAAATTACTTTTTTATACGATAAATTTTTGCCTCATTTTTTTTTTTTTTTTATAATTGTCGTGGGTTATTAATTTGCACTATTAACACCCAAATTTGAGAGAATCGTATCTATGTATCCCTTGCCATCTATTGAGAGGTGATTGCCATTACTAGTGAGGGCAAATATGTCATTATACCCAATTTTAATTTCATTTAATGCTCAGTATAAATGGTAAGGGATGCAATTTTATATATATATATATATATATATATAGTTATTATAAGATCACAACATTTAATCATTTATCACACCATTATTTTCCACTACTAATCTTTGTGGCAGATGTCACTTTTATATAAACTCAACTTTTTCTCTACTAATCACATTTAGCCACATATGAGAGTAGCAAAAAAAAAATGTGTGAAAGGGTGCGGTCTTATAATTTTTATTGGGCAAAACTTAGGTACAATACTTAGGTGCCGTTCTTTAGGTTCTCTTTTTAAGATTCTGCCATGTAGATTTTTCCTTATGAAATGAAAATGTATTTTTTAGTTAAGTAGTCATATAGTTGAATCTTAAAAGGAGAACCTAAAGAACAACACCTAAGGTATTGTACCTAAGTTTTGTTAATTTTATTATCATTTTTTTAATAAATCAACACATTGATTCAATTATCTCAAATTATAATGTTAATCGGATGAATTGATAAATTATTGTTTTCTTTTTTTAAGAAGAAGATGAATTGATAATTTGAAGGACATTTCAATATTAAAAAAAAAAAAGTACTATTACAACTACAAATTATTTTACAACATTTTTATAAACGATTGATGTGACAAGATTTTTATTAGTTTTCCTCTAAACCCACCATTAACATCATTTTTTCATTTACTAATAACCACTCACTATATCAGCAATTTGTAAATTTTTTTGTAAAGAAATTTATATTTCTAGCATTACTCAAAAAAACACTACTCATAAAATTAAAATATTAAAAAAAAAAAAAAAAACCTTATATATTGTCATAATAGCTCCTCCGTCTATTGAGGAATCCATATTTTTTATTCCCACAATTTTAAAACCGTTGGATCACCCGAGGGAGGGTGTGTGAATGACCCTTCCATCATTCATTTATTTCGTTTTAATGGTCAAAGAGTAATGAATATTGAGAAGGCTAAATGCACAATGCCCAATAAAATCAAAGAGGGAAATGTGTAGAGGAAGATCAAAGGAAATACACAATTGATGACTTGAATGAATGCATGAGCCGTATTTGCTCTCTCTTTAAATAAATAGAATTCAACGTTTGCATTGATTCTTGTTTTGTTATTATGTTAATGCTTTGAAGCCAAGGAAGGTGAAAGTATTTAAGATCCACCATAATGTTTTCAATGCTAACATTTAATATTTGTAAAACCCCTTGTGATGATGAAGTCATGACGAATTGCTTAGAATGGAAAGTTGTGTGACATACAAATACCTATAAATTAAATGTGATTTTTTTTTTTTGGGTAAAAAAAAAAGAAAGAAGAAACTAAATGCCATTGGTAGGCATTAAATGAAAAAATTCAATGCAATTCTTATGGATTTACTTTTCCATATAAAAAACAATTTCACACACTTATTGTGATCGTATATGTATGTACTATATCTTTTGTTCTTAGGGCAACGCTGAGTTGTAGGTATTTAAAGTGAGCAATCAATGCTATGGACACAAACATTAATGTCATTAAAAACCCCTGATGATGACAATGTCAATTGGTTCAGTTCATCCTTAAAGGGGAAACAGAAAAATATGAAGTGTATTATCCTGCCCTCTACATGAACTTCACCACAAGATTCACAACCTAACAACTCGGTTGCGTAAATATGCTATGCACTTTTTTTTTTTTTTTTTGTATTATATATATATATATATATACACACACACACACTTCACCACAAGATTCACAACCCAACAATTCGGTTGAGTAAATATGAAGTGTATATATATGTATATATATATATATATATCCCTTTATAGATGAGTCTAATAGATACAATTATTTGGATAGTGAAATTTGTTTTATGATAATAATCATAACTTAATTTAGCATTAAATTAGTGATCCATGACTTTTTTTTTTTTTTTTTTTGAGAATACTAAATATTTTAACACACTATTAATATCTAATACTATGTATGTTTTAATTAACGAACTTTTCTTTTTTATTAGGCAAGGTAATATTGTAGTACATATCTTAACTAGAAGAGTTAACAGTTAAGACTTTCTTTTTCGTTTACAGCTTGGTTGGAGTTTGTTTCTCTAGATATTTCTCATAAGTTTGTTAGTTAATTTACCAATTCCTTAATAAAAGTTCGATAAAATTAAAGTTTGCTAAAAAAAATAAAAATTCTTTACATTATCACACTATCTCTTAGAAAGAAAAAAGAAAAAAAAAAAAAGAAAAACAAAAACAAAATAACTAGAGTGTCTTGGTTTAATTCCCCTCACACCCCTCTCACTTACCCAAGGTAGTTATGGTGTTCTACTATCCCTTTATCGTTTGAGCCAAAATCTTTCCATTAATAACTTTTATTCACTTTTTATGTTGTACTTTTCTAATATCATCATGATTCATGAGTATAGCTATGAAATTAAAAGTTATTCATTCGTTTTGTAAAATAATAATGGAGTATGAGCTTGGCCACACAATAATGGAGTATCAGTAAAAACAAGGCATTTAAAAAAAAAGTAAAAAATTAAAAAAGATAGTTTATTTATTCATGAAAGATCTTTCAAGCACAACCAAACATTAATTTACTATAATGGAATAATGCCGAAAATTGTCACATGTAATGTAATAGAGGAAGTCCGTGAATATACTTTTATATATACACCAGTGAAAGACATCATGAATTTTCTTTATATATATTTTTTGAGATATAATATATATATTTTTAGAAAGTTTCAACCTATGACGTCAATTTTTGATAATAGCCTATCATTAGACCAAGACATCAATCAGTTTTTGGTATAGGTGGATATTGAACCCTAAATTTTATATTCAACCATCAGAGATGTTACTAGTTGAACTAACTGGAATTCATGATAAAAAATAACTAAATGAGTTATTATTACATAATTTTAGAACTCATTTTTCTGAATGATTATTATTATAAAATGCATAATTTTTTATATTTGTCCTTATATATAATATCTCTAATTAAAATTATCAATAAAAACTTTTCGAATTTTTTTTAATTCCTTATTTATTAATGAAGAGGGTGATTTGAACAAGTTTTAAATTTTGTAATAATAATTCATTTAGTTATTATTCCCGTGCTATGTACGGCTTGATGAGATATGGAATGAGTTTGATCATTCCTATTTAGTATATGTTTAATCTATACTCTAGCCAGCACAAACAATAATGAACAAAATAATTCCTCGAAACAAATTTTTTTACCTAATGATAGTCTAATTAAAAAAATCAACACACTCACAAATTAAATATAATAACCAAAACCCAAAATCAAAACATAAAAATTGAGAATTTAAAAAAAAAAAATTAAAAACTTACATAAGAGAATCAAGAACTTAAATGGGTGTCCATTGTTTTGCTTTTTTTTTTTTTTTTTTTTTTTTTTTATAATTTATTTATAGTAAACTTCCTTTGGCATAATATCCTACATGAAAATTCGGAAGTGAAGAAGAATAAATAAGATGAATTTATTAGATTAGAACATAAGCATAAGTTGCACCTTGGGGGAAAAAAGAGTAAAAAATATATATAACAATGTGGAGTGTTTTAATTTGCGTGAGATTTAATTATAGAGGTGACTTTATTGGTTAAGAGAGATTATATTGAAAATACATGGCTTAATATATATTTATATATGGTAAAATTTAAATTTCCAAAACTTAGATGATAAAATTTTATCTAAATTAAATCATTGTTAATTCTTATCCCTTAGTCAAGAGTCCTGTAGCTTAATATCCTAATAAAATATTAATTTAATAAGATGCAACTTGAGGTAAAAAAAAACAAACAAACAAAAACAAAAACATGAGTTGTGTGGGATTTAAGCTTAGAAAATTTTGATGATAGACTTTTAATTTTATTTAAATTAAAAAGTTGTTAAATGTTATCCCTTAATTTGAGAAAATACATCATAACAAATAATATATAATTAATTTAGTAATTATTTTTCTTAAAATGTTGATAATAGACTTTTAGTTAGAGTAGAAGTCAAAAGGTTTTTTTATTTTTGAGAAAACATATGTGGGTTGTTGTTTGGGATTTAAATTTAGAATTTTTTATAATAGACTTTTTTTTTTTGAATAAAATTCAAATTTGTTGAAATATTTAAGTTTAGGAAATTTTTTATGATAGAATTTTACTTTGAATAGAATTTAAATTTGTTGAAGTTTAAATGTATAAAATTAATTTACTAATTAGTTGTTCTTAAAATATTGATAACAAACTTTTAGTTGGAGTAGAAATCAAAACTTGAGTTTTTTTTTTTTTTTTTTTTTGAGAAATAAAATGTGGGGTTTTGTTTGGGATTTAAGTTTAGAATGTTTATAATAACTTTTATTTTGAATAAATTTAAATTTGTTGAAATTTAAATGGTAAAGTTTTACCTAAATTAAACAGTTGTTAAATATTATACCTTAATTTGAGGAAATATATCCTAATGAATAATATAAAATTAATTTACTAATTAGTAGGAGTAAAAAAAATTAAAAACTTACATGAGAGAACCAAGATAACAACTTTGGGTGTATTGTGTGAGATTTAATTATAGGGATTACTTTATTAATTAATAAAGATTATGTCCAAAAGTCAGAACTTAATATATATAAAGGGTTGGGTTCAAGTTACGCTTAATGTAACTCTAAACAATGTTACACCTTCTAATCCAAAAAAATAAACGTTCAAATTAAGTTTATCCCAAAAAAAAAACCATTACCGTTTAAATTAGGCTAAAAGTAAAATTATTACTATATAATAAAAAATTGATGCAATAATTATTGTTACTTTATCCAAATAAGTCATAAGAAAAAACAATTATTGTTTTTATTCCTATAAAAAAATTTATTGTTTTTATTTAAACAATAGAATTAGAGTCTCACTTAAACTTGTTTGTTAATAAGTACAAATAAATTATTGTTTTTACTTAAAAATTATTGCAATTTTGTGAAGTAACTTAGCACAACCACGACTTCTACACTTAACTTTACACTTATTGTTTTTATCTAAACAATAGAATTAGAGTCTCACTAAAACTTAAACTTGTTTGTTGACAAGAACAAATAAACTATTGTTTTTATCTACAAATTACCACAATTTAGTGAATAAATAAACTTACGAATAAACTTATATATATATATATATATATATTTATATATTCGTGGGTGTCCAGTACTTTTAAAGAACTTGACTAATAATGTTGAGTAGATCAAGTATTTTTTTTTTCTTTTTTTGAGAAGGGACAAGAGTACTTGATATATTGTCTGGCTAATAATTCTCAAAATATAATACAATGTACGTTTGAGATATTAAGGGGTGCACGAGTTTCATTGACGACCGTAAGGATGGATGAGAAAATAATTCAGTTTATAGTCAAACTTTGTAATTGTGATGGGTAGTAAAACGATCATAAAAAGTAAAAACTATAATGTTATTTATTTATTTTTTTAATTTTAAATAAAAGATTTTGGACCTAAAAATGAAGATGAACTTCTTTTGTGGGCATTGCAAGAATAATGAACTGAGTGCCAAATTTACGGGCCCAATTAAGCCCATTATTAGTTGACCCAAACTTTTAACTAAACAGCCAAGATTGGGCTTTTCTAGCCCGTTTTAACAATGAAAGGGACACATTCAAATCCTCCACAAAGAGTTGGATAAATGTTTGAAGGGATCTGAAGACAAACATACCTTAATCCTCAACTAATGTTTTTACCTACACTATTAACAAGAGGATTCTCCTGTTTCATTTTCAATTTTTGGTGTACCAAAAATTTTTTATACAATATTATTCTATGTTACCTTACCTTCTTCTTAAAAAAAAAATATATATATATATATATATATATAAATACACACGGTTATTTATATATCATTTTTAAGCATTATAATACTAAACAAAAATAAATAAATAAATAAATAAAAAAGAGCATTATTGCACGTGCAGATCGTGTGTGATGAGTCTAGTGCTTAACTATAATGAGCTTCAAGCTTTTATAATTTATCACCAGAAAGAGGATTAGAACTATAGTAACTTGGAAAAAAAATAAATAAATAAGAAGAAGAAGAAGAAGAAAAGAAGGAGGAGGGATGCCGGATATGTTGAGGTAATTGGATTTGGACCAACAATGCCCTGCTTAATTTCTGCCATTGCTTGTATTGGGTCCATTCCAAAACTAATAAGCTATGCTGCTAGCCTGCCAGCCAAAACTCAGCCCAGCCCAGCCCAGCCTAGCCGAAGCCCATAGACACACATATCTCTAGTTGAAACCATTACTTCACTTGCAAACTTAAAAACTTAAATGAGACACAAAAAACGTTTTTAATCTCTGAATTATGTATCAATTTTCAATTTGGTTAAAAAATAAAAAATAAAATAAATCCTTGCCTTGCTTGCTGTTTGGTAGCAATGTTAAAAAAAGGTATTCTACAAAATATTGAAAATTATTCTCTAGTATTTTCCCCTCTAAAAACTTGTTTGGTAATGTTATTTTATAATTTTTTATTCTTGAGTTTATTTATTTATTACAAGTTCGCCACTATTTCAACAAACTCAGCCAAACAAGTTTTTTTCAATGGGTGATAATTTAATAATTACGAGAATAGGAGATAGATGATTTGAACCATAGTCATCTCATTTAAAAACACCAAAATATTAGTGAATAAATTGACACATTAGATATATTAGTGAAAGTTTTAACATAAAAGAGAAACGTTAAGGACCAAAATAGTAATTAAACTTAAACACAACTACTAGGTGCCAAGTTGAGATTCCAAATGGGCTCACTAGACATTAAGAATAACTTGTAGAAGAAATTAAACCTACGCCCAAGCCCAAGTACAACAAAATTTATCTCATATGACTTTTAGTTTCTCTAGGTCCCGAAGAGATGGTATTACGTGTTTCGGTTACATGTATTCACCCTTTCTCGATCTATCTCAATATGAGATGATGAATACATATAACGAAAACATGATATGTTTTTCCATGCCCAACCTAACGCAGCTAGGTTAGTCAAAATGGTATAATTGCAATCGAAGTATGAAACCAAAATAATAAACAAATTTAGTCCAAGTATAATACAACTCATACCTCAAAAAATAATAATAATAATAATACAACTCATGCAATGAAACCAAAATACTAATAAACAGTTTATCAAGTATATAAAATAAACAGTTTATCAAATATATATATATATATATATATATATCAAAACAAGTATATCAAAAAAAAAAAAAAAAAAAACTAATAAACAACCCTAGACCAAGCATATATAAACGATAAATCCCTCTCTCCGTTTTGTTTTCTGTTTGTCTGGTGCCGCGATTCTCACAAGCACTACCATCTCTCTCACTCTCAGCTTTCTCTCTCTCTTCAATTCTTTACACAGTCGCCGTCGCTCCGATCCTCTCTCTTCTCGTTGCCTCGCAAGTAATCTCTCTCTGTCTCTCTCTCTCTCTCTCTCTCTCTCTCGCGCTCTGTGTTGCGATTTTCTTTAATTAACGTAATTTTTGATATTGATTAGATTGAATTTTTCTTTATCAGAGTGATGAATTTCGCAGCTTACGATAACGAATTCTGAAATTTGGGCGATTCTTGAAGCTTCTGATCTCTGATTGTTGATATATATATTTTTTTTTTCGCGGTTGTTAGGTTAGGGTTTTGAGAGATAATAGTTTGTTTGATTTTATTTTTTTCAACAAATTCGTTGAAAAAAGTGAATAAAATAGTGCTGAATCTGAATCTGAGATGGGGAGAAAGAAGCCTACAGCGCGCGGGGACGACGATAGCGTCCCTGCCGTTACGGCTGCCGCCACGGTGTCGAAATCGAGGAAGAAGGCGGTTATGATTGACGATGATGAGTATTCTATAGGGACCGAGCTCTCCGAGGAGCCTCAGGTTGTGGAGGAGAAGGTTGTGATTACTGGAAAGAAGAAGGGTAAGAAGGGAAGCGCGAAAGCGCGAAAACATGATGATGATGAGGATGAGGAGGATAGTAAGATTGATAAGGAGGAGGATGAATTAGTGAAGTCGAAAAAGGGCGGGTTTGGAATGTCCAGTTTTGGGTTGTTGGGAGATGAGGATGATGATAATGACGAGGATGAGGAAGAGGATTTAGGGAAGAATAAGAATAAGAAGGGTTCGAAGAAGAGTGGTGGTAGTTTGTTTAGTGCGTCGGCATTTGATGCTATTGATGACGATAATGAAAGTGAGGTGGTTGATGGTTCTGTTGAGGATGATGATGAGGAGGAGCAGGTAATTGCGTTTACGGGGAAGAAGAAGAAGAAGACGAAGTCATCATCGAAAAGTGGTGGTGGGAGTGTGTTTGCGGCAGTGTCTAGTTTTGATGGGCTTGATGATGAGGATGGGGATGAGAAGAAAGACGAGGATGAAGATGTTAGTGCAATTACTTTTTCGGGTAAGAAAAAGAAGTCGAAGAAGACTAGTGGTAATTCGTTTAGTGCTGTGTTGACTAATGATGAGGAGAATGATGACAATGCTTCTGTGTCTGAGCCTCCTGAAATTGCATTTTCCGGTAAAAAGAAGTCTTCTAAGAAAAAGGGTAATAGTGTTTTTACAGCTGCACCTGTACTAGAAGATGAAGATGAACCTGAACAACTGAGTGTGGCAGGAACTAGTAGTAATGTTGAAGCTGATAATTCTAAAGTTAATAAGAGTGAAGAGGTGAAGGAAACTTCGAAAAATAAGAAGAAGAAAAAGAAGAGTGGAAGGACAGCTGAAGAGGAGGATGATTTGGATAAGATTCTTGCAGAGCTAGGTGGGGGGACTTCTACATCAAAACCAGCTGCTCCTCCTCCTTCAGAGGACAAACCTGAGGTTCAGCCTGAATCAGTTGCTATTGCTGATGAGAAGGAAGGGGAAGAAGAGAATGTGGAGTCTGCTGCAGCGAAGAAGAAGAAGAAAAAGAAGGAGAAGGAAAAGGAGAAGAAGGCAGCAGCAGCAGCTGCTGCAGGGGCAAAGGATGAAAAACAGGAGGAAATAAAAGTTGAAACGATAGAGCCAAAAAAGAATGATGCAAAGAGTAAAGCAGCAGACAAGAAGGTGCCAAAACATGTTAGGGAGATGCAAGAAGCAATTGCTAGGCGAAAAGAAGCTGAGGAGAGGAAGAAAAAGGAAGAAGAGGAGAAGTTGAGGAAAGAAGAAGAGGAGCGGCGTAGGCTGGAAGAACTTGAGAGGCAAGCAGAAGAAGCTAAGCGTAGAAAGAAGGAAAAGGAAAAAGAGAAAATTCAGAGGAAGAAAGCAGAAGGAAAGTTTTTGACTACAAAGCAGAAGGAAGAAGCCCGTCGGTTGGAAGCAATTAGGAACCAGATACTTGCTGGTGCAGGGATGCCTGTCCCTTCTGCAGACACTGGTGCACAAACTAAACGACCAAAGTATCAGAATAAGAAGCAAAAACCAACTCACCATCAAGCAAATGGTACTGCCCCTGATAAGGTGGTGGAAAACTTAGAAGCCAAGGAAGAACCTCAAGATGTTCTGGCCAAGATGGACACTGTAGATTCAGAGAGAGTTGATGAGGAGTCAATTGATGTGGAGGAGAAATCTGAAATTTCTGAGGCTGTTGAAGAGAATGGAATGGAAGACGATGAGGATGAGGATGAGTGGGATGCAAAGAGCTGGGATGATGTTGCTGTTAATCTTTCTGTTAAAAGTGCATTTGCTGAAGAAGAGGCTGAGGCTGAACCTGTAAAGAAAAAAGATACAAAGGGTGCAGCACCAACTTCTCGCGATGGGGGTAAGTTATATATATTTTAACACAGCCTTTCTTAGGCCTTTTATTTTATTATTTTTTTTTCCTAATGTTCATATTGTGAACTTCTCTATTTGGTTGGAATCCTCTATCATTTCCTGCAAGGGTATGTCTACAGAGTCTTTCTTTCTAATATCTTGATTCATGCAATATGGTCATTAATGTTTCTCTTTTTCAAGCCTTGCTGAACTTTTTAGTTATAATGGTTGTGAGCACACACATCAAAATATGTTCTGCACGGAATAATGGCTGTATATATAAGTAAAATGACATCTTGAAAAAATGGAATCAAGAAATAAACATAGAAATGAGTCAAGCAGCAATATATGTTTTAAACACTTAAGGATCCTATTAAAGTTTTAAATTCAAAAGCACCAATTGGTACTTCCTCCTCCCATAATAAGGATGGAGGGTGAGGTCCTTTGTAACTTACCAACAAAAAAATAGTTTTCAACTCAAAATCCTAGAAGTGATCGTTATGCAATGCGAATGAGTTGTGGGTTATTAAATTTTTTGTCTTTGAATAAGAGTTATCTTACTCCAAAAACCAAGTAGTGCCTTGGTTAGATGATCAAGAGAAATCATCATGGAGGCTGGAGCATAGATTGAAATTCTATTGTATTTATAAAAAAAAGAAAAAGAAATGCAATGAGGTGCATGTCACTAGTTTGAATCTCTCTAATGTAGGATCTTTAGGAGTTCGCTACTAAATTAGATTTCTTGATGAGATCTTGAAGGGTTCTTGAATAGGTTTTGAATGTTTTAGGAAATTAACATTAAATCCTTTCCTAGAAGGACTAGGACTGCTAAATAACCTATTCCTTATAAATACTAGTACCACTAATAACAAAAAAAGTACTTAGAATTTCTAAACCAAATTGGAAAAGGACTCAACACAAAATCAGACTTATGAGACTTTGGTATAGCCAAGGAAAGCCCATTCCACAAAATCTAGAATTTACCAAATCACCCCTATTTTAGCAAATCTTTATTAAAACTGAACCAGCAACTTTCTAACCTAAATAAACTTAATACTAAGACTCAATAATAATTAAAATAGACTCATTAATACTAAACTTAATAATCACTCCTCCCATTGTAACTATTGAATTATTTAAAAAAAAAATAAAAAACTTGTGTGCCAAGAAGCTTTAGCTTAAAGAGCATGCCCTTCCCTTCTAAGAGCAGGATGGAGAAAGGGATTCTCTCCATTTGCTATGAAATGGAGATGATCCATTTTATGGTAAAGATTTAGTAGTTCAATCTAAAAATGAATATAAAGACACGTCAAATCAATTATCATTTCTTGTTTGGATTTATCAACCAAAAAAAAAAAAAAAAAATCAATTATTGTTTCTTGTTTGGTGGAATCAGATTTTGATGATGTGGTAACGTGCACAACTTTAGATGTATGGGAATTAGATCTCCACCATAAGCTGTTTGTTTTCTAATCAAGTGGGAGATTTATTTTTAAGGAGTATAAAGGAGTTGAATTGCCTTGCATATCTGGACTGAGCAAATGTCTGTGTAGAATTATTTCGTGGGATAACTATTGTGAGCTAGGAATTTTCTTGCTAAAGTCTGTTGTCTTTGGGATAACTATATTGTCGTTTTCTTTGGTTTTTCCAATATACAGCATCTTCTGGAACTGGCAAGCCAGCTGTTGATGCTAAGAAAACCATTCCTTCCCAGGCAGTCACGTCTCAGATTCAAAAGAGTAAACAAGAGGTTGAAGTTGCAGAAAAAAATAAGAGAAAAGATGCTGCCATGAAAAAAGAACCATCAAGTTCAGATGCTACCTCCAAAGAGAGTGAAGATAACCTTCGTTCCCCAATTTGCTGCATCATGGGCCATGTTGATACTGGTAAAACCAAGCTGCTGGATTGTATCAGAGGTACTAATGTTCAGGAGGGTGAAGCTGGAGGTATCACTCAACAGATTGGTGCAACATATTTTCCTGCTGAGAACATACGTGACAGAACCAAGGAACTGAAAGCTGATGCTAAATTGAAGGTCCCAGGTTTATTGGTTATTGATACCCCTGGACACGAATCATTTACTAATTTAAGGACTCGGGGTTCGGGTTTATGTGATATTGCAATTTTGGTTGTGGACATTATGCATGGCTTGGAGCCACAAACAATAGAATCACTTAATCTCTTAAAAATGAGGAACACAGAATTCATTGTGGCATTGAATAAGGTGAGGTTCATTATCTAATTTGTCTTTGGTGAAGCCCTCCCCCACCACCCCCCCCTCTCCCACCTCCTCTTTCCCCTTATTATTTGTTTTCTTGTTTTAAAATTCTGCAGGTGGACAGACTCTATGGGTGGAAAACATGTCGCAATGCACCAATTGTGAAGGCCATGAAGGAACAATCTAAGGATGTACAAAATGAATTCAATATGAGGCTCACTCAGGTTTTATAAACCCCTCCTTTTCTTCATTCTTGTCAATTTCACTCCTGGTTATTTCTCATTCATTTTTTTTTTTGTTGGTCGTCAGATTGTCACTCAGTTCAAGGAGCAGGGGTTAAATACTGAATTGTACTATAAAAATAAGGAAATGGGTGAAACTTTTAGCATTGTACCTACAAGTGCTATCAGGTACAACTTTTGGACTTTGGTCTTTTATTTATAGAACTTGTTTAGGCTCTTCAGCTGCAAACATGTAATGCTACAATTTTGATATTTCTTGGTTTGTGGATAATACAGTGGTGAAGGCATTCCGGATTTGTTGTTATTATTGGTTCAATGGACTCAAAAAACTATGGTTGAGAAACTTACTTACAGCAATGACATACAGGTGTGCAATCTTTCACATTATTTTCATTTGGTTGAGTGCTTCAGGATAGTAGAATGGAAACCTAATTGTGGGTAAATTGTGCTTCAGTGTACTGTGTTGGAGGTCAAGGTTATTGAAGGCCATGGGACAACAATTGACGTTGTACTAGTCAATGGTGTTCTTCATGAAGGAGATCAAATAGTTGTTTGTGGCATGCAGGTCAGCATCTAAAACATGTTTTCACTTGATGTCATGCTTGCATTAAAATTCTGACGAATGATTTTCACATTGTAGGGACCTATTGTTACTTCAATTCGAGCTTTATTGACACCCCATCCAATGAAGGAACTCCGAGTTAAGGTATGGTTTTCTCTTTTAATAATTTCCTTTATTTGGTTGTTCTTGGGTAGGAAAACTAGAACTTGGTATACTGCTGGTGAAATAATTGGTGAAGAAGTGGTAGTTGAGCTCTACATACAGAAGAGGCTTTATATTGTATCTTTCTTTAATTAAAGCTTCATATTGTGTAAGGAGATTTGTTGATCTCTCTTAAATTAAACAACTTGAAGTTAAGAAATAGCAACTGGAGTTCACACTAATATCATTGAAGGCCGAGGTCTTGAAGGTAGTGGGCAATAGTAGTGCATCAAATAGTTGGAATCTCAAAAGGAGTTGCTACTTACCTCCTATTGATGAATGTGGAATTATTTGGTACTTGTAAACTTCTGAGGTACATTGGAGGACATTAGTTCATAGCAAAGAAGGGGTTAAAGAAAACGTGGACATAAGTTAATTTGCAAAGTTCTGGTTTGTCCTGCATCAAGGAGAGTTTGGGGAGGCAATGGTGTTAGGTAGTCAGTCTCTGGCCACGTCTACTAGTGGCTTGGATGATCGTAGTGTCTTGGAGAATTATTGGTCATAGTGAGAGGCTTGCTGAGTATCAGTTAAGTGGCGGTCTAAGGCAGCATGGGAGGTTTTCAAGTTAGCTGGGATTTGGTTGTGTTCAGTGGTGCCTGCATTGTTGTGACAGGTGGATCTTCGGTGCCAATGAGGATAGGATTATTTTTTATTTTTTGTTGTGTGTGCGGGTGTCATGGTTTGGGATTGTTGAAGGTGATGGGTTTATCTAAGGCATTTTTGGCTCTGTCATTGACTGTGGACAACATATATTTTGGTTGTTATTGATGATGATGTTCACAATTCTTGCTTGAGACTGTCAATTTGGGCTAGTTGTGATCTGGATGATGGTGACATGGTGTTTGCTATCAGTTTTGCTGGGAAATTAGGAATAGTAGATGTTTTGAAGATTCTGAGAGATCTATTCCAGACCTCAAGCTTCTCTTTTTTAGAACTTTAAGGGATTGGTTGTTTGCTTTGCAAAATAAATCTTTCCCTTCTTTTATTGTTTTCCTAGACTCTTGCAATTTTTGTATTTGATTTCCTTTCCCTTGTTCACTTCCGGTGCACTTGGGTGTTCCTTTTTTATCAATACATCTTATTACTTATCAAAAAAAAAAAGTTTTGCTGGGAAATTGGATTAAGTCAAATGCTCTGATACCAAGTTGATGCAGGACAAATATTCAATGGAAAAATTGGATAAAACAATTGAACAGTAAAGAAAGAGTAGACCATATGAATCAACACCAAGCAAGAAGATCTAGAAATCATTATTCATTGCCAAACTGTTGGAAAACTTCGATATCAAATTTTATTCATCAAATCATGTCACTTATCAAAAAAGAAAAAAGTTTATTCATCAAATCACGTCCCTTACATTTCAGCAGAGCTGTTTTTAAGTAGGTTTCCACAAAAATTAAATAGGGAAAATAATGCAACCCCTAATCATTATAAAATTACATTATTAGATATTCAAATTCAAATTTGTTCTAAATATGGAAATTGAAATTCCAGTTAGCAGTAATTTTGGTATCCACATCAGAATGCATGTACCAGGGATTAAAGTTGATATGCCATGTACATGTCTATTTTTGAAGTTCATATAAAGTTGTAAACAATCTTAGATGGTACACCTAGCAATATCTGGGGGTTAAGTCACCTCCCTTCTTGCATAAAGTTTATGCTATTGACTGAAATAGGTTCAAAAATGTTCTTTCTTGTTCAGATAATTTGTATGAATAATTTAAGTTTAAGTTATGACCTATATGTATCAAAAAAAAATTGAAGTTATGACCTATGTTTTTTTAGCAAGAGGTCTGTTATGTAATGCTTTAGATGATGATTTGGTGGTGGTCCACTTTCAGGGGACTTACATACACCATAAGGAAATCAAGGCTGCAATGGGTATCAAGATCACAGCACAGGTATTTTTTTGCCCATACTGAAGTCACGATTAATCCATTCTAATTTTTAACTTTATCTACAGTTTAAATAATGCACTTACACAGTTAAAGTGAGATTTGTTGGTTTTTTTGAAAGAAGTTCCTGAATTCTTGTGTTATTTTTTATTGCAGGGCCTTGAGCATGCTATTGCTGGAACTGGTCTTTATGTTGTTGGGCCTGACGATGATTTAGATGATGTTAAGGAAGAAGCTATGGAAGATATGAATTCAGTCATGAACAGGATTGATAAGAGTGGCGAGGGAGTTTATGTACAGGCATCTACCTTAGGCTCTTTGGAAGCGTTGCTGGAGTTTTTGAAGTCCCCAGCAGTAAAAATACCTGTTAGTGGTATAGGCATAGGCCCTGTACATAAAAAGGATGTCATGAAGGCCAGTGTAATGCTTGAAAAGAGAAAGGAATATGCTGTCATCTTGGCATTTGATGTCAAAGTTACACCAGAGGCTCGGGAACTTTCAAATGAGTTGGGTGTGAAGATTTATGATGCTGATATCATTTATCACTTATTTGATCAATTTACAGCCCATATTAACGCTTTCAAAGAGGAAAAGAAGAAGGAAGCTGCTGATGATGCAGTCTTTCCATGTGTTCTGAAAATTTTACCAAATTGCATTTTCAACAAGAAGGATCCAATAGTATTGGGAGTAGATGTCCTTGAGGGCATTTTGAAGGTAATTATTTTCCAGCTTATTTGGCTTATTTTCTCTTGATTAAGGAACACTAATGTTTGTAGAGTATCATTTTTTGTCGGCACATGATATCTTCATAGGTTCTGGATAAGTCCAACATTTTAGCGTAAGACTTGTTCTCAGCCTACGTTGGTGAGAAATAAGTATATTTAATCTGTATGAGCTCCTTTTGAATCTTGTTAAAGCTGAGAAAAAGTTTGCAGTGGATTTTTTTTTTGAATACCTAACATGTAATTTAATGATATGCATTTAACTGTTCCTGAGATTAACTGTGGGCCATATGGTGACCCCTAGAATGAATTACACCAATAAAGTTTCTAAGCTGATTGCTATGTCTCTGTTAGTTATGTGCCCCAATTTGGCTGACTTTTGTCCTTTCAAGCGGAATGAGCCAGGAGAGCCATCAACTACTACTGTGAAATTTTTTGTGACTACACTGGCACTGATTTGCATGGTTCCCCTCTGGGGACACTTACAACACCATGCTTGATAGTAGGGAGAGGAGGAGAGGGAAGTGAGGAGTTTATCTCCCCTTATGTTGTTTGGTAGGAAGGAAGGAAAAGGATGGAGATGGTAAAGTTTAAATTTGATAGTTACACCTTATCTAATTTGTTTAGAATTGGGATAAAAATGTAATTTCAAAAAAATTGTTAACAAAACTCTCTCCATCTCCAATTTTGTCCACAATGTTTCTTTGTTTTTTAATTTGCTCAGTTAGAAGGGTTGACTTTAGGCCATTACAAATAGATGGCCTTACTATTATAATATGCTTCTGCAAGGTGTAGGTTATAGATTTTGTGGTTCAAGTAGCATAATTTTCAAGAAGTCTTCTACATTTTATGCATTGCCATTTATGTTGATATTGTGGGATAAAGTGTTTGAAACTCATAAGGTTCAAGTTATACATGGTTTAGCCCACGTAAGTTATACATGAGGTTCAAGTGTTGAGCCCACGCAAGTCTTTAGGCCCACTGTTCTCTCAAAAGCTAAACAGCTTGACCCAACTCTTTTCAATATCTCTAAGCCCAAACCCACTTTGGTCTGGCGGCCCAAAATAAAAGAGCTTAACTCCCTGTCTTTCTCGATTTGTGAGTCCAAACCTCCAGGGAAGTCTTCATCGCTTCCATTGGTCTTAACGTCCCAAAGCAGTTGATGTTCTGAGTTCCGATGGGGTGGGGGATGTGCCGATAATGCCATTGATGTCGGCGATGGTTGCCGCTGCTCAGTTTCACAACTTCGATAAGGTTGATGACGCTAGGTATGAGTTATCGGCGTTGTATGACTTGAATCATGCCTCCGATGTAGTCGAGGCTGAGCTTCTCGATTCCGATGTGGCCGATGAGGCCAAGAATGAGTCGGCATGCACCACAGACACGGATAGTGAAGAGGGCTTAGAGTGAGACCTCTGACTGATACTTTAGGAGCATTCCGGCAATATAGTCAAGAAATAGGGGAATTCGGAGCAGTGGGTACTTGAACTACGTGACGGAATGAGGGTTGCGGTTCCGATTTAGATATCTCTACCACGGTGTGAAGCTATCGAGGTATTGGAGGAGCAAAAACAGCTGGCCTTAGTTCCATGGGAGTCTACTGAAGCTATCAATGTGTCAACAGCTCTTATCGAAGAGGATGAAGTGCTGGTGGAGGACTGGGTTTCAAATACCTACTCGGAGGATGCTAATCAGCCTCTAACTGTTGAACCACTTGCTTCTTCTCTCCCTTTGGCTATGGCAAAACAGTCTGTTGTGGATAAGGAGAGGTTTGTGGGTGTGGATAATTCAGAGAGGCAAGTACCTTAATCAGAGTGGTTTCAAAGGAGATTCAATAATTTCGATAGTTTCCTTGGCACGTCCCTAGAGGGTTTGGAAGATCAAGCAACAGAATTTTTATTGGCTGTTGAAGTTGAATTAAAGCGGAGGGCTGAGGTGAACAAGATAACACACGGCTTTAAAAGCTCATGGGTGAAAGGTTTAAGAGAGCTGAAGGGGTTGTTCAGTTCTATTAATTATGGCTTTACCTCTGCTAGGTGAAGTGGTACGAATAGGGTTTGGGTTCTCTTTGTGACTCAATGAATTCGAAATTTCTTTCTTGGAATGTCAGAGGGCTGAATGAAGTAGAAAAGAGACTTCAGGTTCATAATTTGTTGCGTTCCTGGAAGGCTGATATTGTGTGTTTGCAGGAGACCAAACTAGAATGGATTACTAGAGGTATTGTCCAAAGTATATGGAGTTGTCCATACGTAAATTGGCTGTACCTGGGTTCTGATGGTGCTTCTAGAGGTATTTTATTGATGTGGGACAGACGGGTTGTGGAAAAGGTGGAGGAAGTGGTGGGGCATTTTTCAATTTCATGCAAGTTTAAAAATGTTGGTGACCATTTTGAGTGGGCTTTTACTGGTGTATATGGACCAAATTTAAACAAAAGGTGTAGGTTGATGTGGGAGGAACTAATCGGGCTGATTAGTTGGTGGGATTTGCCATGGTGCATAGGAGGTGACTTTAATATCATCCGTTTCCCTTCTGAGTGACTGGGGGCTGCTTGCTTTTCCCTTGCTTGATGGATATTCCCATGGCAGGGGGCCTTTACACCTAGTCCAATTCTTCATCAGCTTCTCTTCTAGATCAGTTTCTTTTCTCCCCGCTATTGGCAAATCACTTCACTCAGTTTACACAAAAAAGGATGTCTAGAGTACTTTCAGATCATTTTCCTATTTTGTCGGAGGGTGGAAGTCAGCGAAGAGGTAGAATTCCTTTCCGTTTTGAAAATATGTGGTTGAGGTTGGAGAATTTTGTCGATAAAGTGAAGACATGGTGGGCTTCCTATTTGTTCCAAGGAACCCCAAGTTTTATACTAGCTAAGAAGTTGGCTGCCTTGAAGTTGGATTTAAAAAAGTGGAACGAGACGGAGTTTGGCAATGTAACGTTTAAGAAGCAGGACCTTTGGAGCAAGTCAAATGTTTTAGATGCTAAAGAGGAGACCCATAGATTAACAGCTGAGGAGAAGTTAGTACAAGTTAATCTTCATACAGATATTGAAAAGTTGACTCTTTCAGAAGAGATTAGTTGGAGACAAAAGTCTAGGGTGTTGCATTTGAAGGAAGGGGACACCAATACCAGATTCTTTCATAGAATGACTAATTCTGATAGAAAAAATAATGGTATTGAAAGCCTAATGGTTAATGGTACCTTGTCTTCTAACCAGGGTATGATTGCAGACTGCATTACTCATGAATTTGTATTTTGAGCACCAAGTTGTTCGGCCTTTTCTAGATGTGTTAGTTTTTCCAATGATATCCGGTGATAATGCAGACTGGTGAGAGAGACCTTTTGAAGATGCAGAAATCTTTGATGTTGTTCAGAGTTTTCATGGTGATAAATCTCCTGGTCCAAATGGCTTTTCTATGGCATTTTTCCAAACTTGCTGGGGGATTGTCAAGCCTAATCTTATGGTTGTATTTCACCACTTTTTTGCTAAAGGTCAGTTTGAGAAAAGCTTAAACGCTACTTTATTACTCTCATCCCTAAAAAACATGTAGCAAGTGAGATTAGGGATTTCCGGCCCATTAGTCTTGGTTGGTGGGGGGGGGGGGTGTTTATAAAATTATTGCTAAAGTCTTGGCTAACTGACTTCACATGGTTATGGGGGATATAATCCCAGCATCTCAGAATGCTTTTGTGAGGGATAGATAGATCCTTGACTCTGTTCTTATTGCTAATGAATGTCTTGATAGTAGATTGAAGTCTGGGATGCCGAGGCTGATTTGTAAAGTGGATGTTGAGAAGGCTTTTGACCATGTAAATTGGAGTTTTCTATTCCAAATGTTAGAAAGAAGTGGGTTCTCAGCCAAGTGGAGACAATGGATTTTCTTTTGCCTATCTATTGTCCGCTTCTCTATCTTGATTAATGGTTCTCCTTGTGGGTTTTTTGGTAGCTCTAGAGGTTTGAGACAAGGTGACTGGGAAGAATGTTGGATAAAGCAGTTCATAAAGGCCGCTTGTCAGGATTTACTGTGGGTAACTCGGAGGGAAGATCCTTGGCAGTGTCTCATCTCCTTTTCGCGAATGACACTTATTTTTTGTGATGCTGATCTAGACCAGATTTTGATTCTCCATATGATTCTTATTTGGTTTGAGGCAGTGTTGGGGCTAAAGATTAATCTGGGCAAGTTTGAATTGGTTCTGGTTGGAGTAGTGTGTAATATTGATTTATTGCTAAATGTCCTTGGCTGCAAGCAGGGCTCTCTGCCAATGAAATATCTGGGTCTTCCTTTGGGTGCTAATTTCAAGGATAAGACTATATGGAATCCGATTCTAGAGAAAATGGAAAGGAAATTGGCGCGTTGGAAACGCTTGTATTTATCAAAGGGAGGTAGAGTCACTCTAATCAAAAGCACCCTTTCTAATTTACCCACTTACTTTCTATCTCTATTTCCTATACCTGCTAGTGTGGCTAACCGAATTGAGAAGCTTCAGTGGATTTTCTTATGGGGCGGTTTTGGTGATGAACCTAAAATTCATTTGGTTAAATGGGCTACTGTATGCATTCCTATTTCTTCGGGTGGATTAGGGATAAGGAAGATAAGACTTTTCAATATAGCTCTACTTGGGAAGTGGTTATGGAGATTTGGGATTGAGAGGGATGCCCTTTGGAGACAAGTGATAGAGTTGAAATATGGATGTCTGTGGGGGGATGGTGTACCAGATCTGTTAATGGTCCTTACGGTGTTGGTTTATGGAAGAGTATCAGTCAGGGATGGCCTTCTTTCTCACGCCATATTCTGTATGATATTGGTGATGGGTCCAAGGTGAAGTTTTGGCAAGACTATTGGTGTGGAGAGACACCTCTTGCAGTTAGCTACCCTTCGGTTTTCCTTGGAGAAGTATTTGGAAGCAGAAGATTCCCTCTAGAGTAGCTTTCTTTGTATGGTCTACTGCCTTTGGGAAATGCTTCACGATTGATAATTTGCGAAAAAGGAAGGTGTGGATTTTGGATTGGTGCTACATGTGCAAGAGTAATGGTGAATCGGTTGACTATCTCTTCCTTCATTGTCCCGTTGCTATGGATCTATGGTCTATGGTTTTGGGTTTATTTAGAGTGTCTTGGGTTATGCCACATACTGTTTTGGGGCTGTTAGGGTGTTGGCAAGGCAGCTTTGGTTGTCAACGAAATGGTTGTATATGGTCCATCGTTCCTCATGGCTTACTATGGTGTCTTTGGAGGGAGAGAAATAGTCGTTGTTTTGAAGATATTGAGAGATCTATTCCGGACCTCAAGCTATTCTTTTTTAGAACTTTGTTGGATTGATTGTTTGCTTTGCAAAACCAATCATTCCCTTCTTTTATTGATTTCCTAGATTCCTGCAATTATTGTTTTTGATTTGTTGTCCCCTTGTTCACTCCCTGTGTACTAGGGTGTTTCCTTTTTGACATCAATATATTTTATTACTTATCAAAAAAAAAAAAAAGTTATGCATGGTGTAGTACTTGTCAATGTTGCACCACTTAAATAGCTTTCTATTGGATGTGATGTTTGAAAAAACTACTGTTTGATTACATTATCTCTTCATACCATCATACCTTTCATGAGGTTCAAGTTTTTTTGTATTTCAGAATTTTATGCAAAACATGAGTTAATGGATCAAATAGTAAATAACATTTGATTGTTACAATATTTAGCGTGCGTATTATAGAACGAAGAGAACATGTAATTCTATGGTGGAATTTCAAAATATGAATCTAATAAAAAGTTATTAAAGTGATGTAACATGAATAAAGAGTTATACCAGGAGTTTCTTGCTCCTTATATATAGATACAAAATAATACTTCTTTTTTGGAGACTGGGGGCTATTTGGTGGGATTGGATAATGCTTATTTTGAAATGGTACTAGAGAGATTGTATCCTACATAAAGTACTTGTTTATATATTTGTACACATCTAACGCAATCTGCTTTCTCCACAGATTGGGACTCCACTCTGTATTCCTCAGAGGGATTTTATTGATATTGGGCGAGTTGCGTCTATTGAAAATAACCATAAAGCTGTTGATCTTGCAAAGAGAGGGCTGAAAGTTGCAATTAAGGTATGTGTTAGAAACTCTGATGCTGTACTAAAATGGCATTAGTGATAATGTATTATTAGTGTCATTAAAATGATACATGAAAAAAGTGCTGTTTATTAGTATTATTAAACGAAAGCTCATTGGCCAAAATTATCCAAATATAGGCAGACATAAAATGGTATAATTGATAATTTTTGTACTCGATAGTCACTCCTTTGCTTGGTATTGTTGTCATTTTTCCTTACTGAGATTACTCAATATTCATAATACCTTATCTATTTTCCTGGTTCTGCATACTGTTATTTCTCCATGAGCTTTCCTCCCCCCCGCCCCCCCTGTGGGCGGAATACGCCTCCACGTGCTTGATGTAATGATGAGTTTGGAGTTTTTCTTTTTAGATTTTAAAAGGTTTTTGCTGTCAACTCCTTGAGCACCTGTTTAGGTGCTGATATATGGGTGACTCTATTGATTGGTTCTGGGTGACATTTAATAAATGGATTAGGAACAATTATACACATTTATGAAGAAATGAATTATTACCAGGAATATACTATCAATTATCAAAGAATGAAATGGGTAAAATGATTAGCATATCCTTTATGTTGCATTTGGAGTTTGGCTATCTGGATTTAAAATCAAGGGATTTCAATAATAATTATTAGTATAAATTGCTTGATATTAATTTAACAACACATGATGATGCTTATTTGAATAAAATTTACATTACTACACATGATGAAATGGCTTTGGTGATTTTGCTCAAACAAAATGTTTGTGACATTATGGGATTGAAATGGCATTTTACACCTAGTTACTTCAAATCCACGTATTAATAAAAGTAAAATCCATCCATAAATTTCATCCAAAAAAAATTGTCATTTCATACATTTTTATTGGGTAGAATTAAGGCATTTAAACTTAAAAATTAAGATCCATATTGTTGTAAATATGTCTATCCAAATGGACCATTTGGTTATTTTGCATTTAACACTACTGTCTTAAGGTTTGGACAATATATGTTGTCTTTAAAAATTGCGTGAGTCATGACTTATGTAGATAATCCTCTACAGATTACTTGAATGGTACAATTCATGAATTTTCACTTTCAGTAATGTTATTGCTATATTTTTTCAAAACAACTTTTTGTTTTTCACTCTTCTTAGACCCCCTTCTCTTTTTTCTGCGGGTGCTATTGCTGATTGCAGCCAAATTTAGCTGTCTTTATGTATCTTATGGATAATATTATATATTTGTAAATCCCTGTGATTCTGCCTGTTGTAATATGTCAAATAACAACTTTTTTTTTGACAAATTTCCAAGACATTTCCTTTATCTCAATATAATGAAAATATTAAGGTTGGACCTAGTTGGTACTACAATGTATAGGTTAATTTTTGGAGATAGATGATAAGATTTTGAAGGAAATGGCATTGGCAATGATCCTTCTCAACTGAAAAATTGAATTTAACTTTGTTCTGGTTTTCTGATCATGGCTTCCAATCTAATTTGATGCTTATTGTTTTGGCTGTGCATTTTCCTTAACACATTTAAGTGTTGCAATTTTTTTGTTACTGTTTATATTCTCACCAAGCACATGCTGTTTGTCATGCCATTTAACACATTAACTAGCATGTAACATGAGCAATGCTTGGATTCTATTTTGTTAGACATATATAAATTTTGAAAGTTTTATTTATTTATTTTTTATTTTATTATTTTTTTTATGCCAATAGCTAAGAAAAATTTATTTTCCATTGCTTTCATCAAAATAAGATAATGTGAAGTATTTAAACAATTCTTGAGCGATATTGCTATATATTATCAGATAATTCTCATGTTTGCGTATCTTTAACATCTCTCATATATAATATTACCACTCTTAACCTAACCAACCGAAATTAACAACAGTAACCTAGTAGTTCGTTTCAAATGTCAACTAACCCCATCATTACAGGCTCAGTACCACTAAGCATGGTCATCTCTCATGTTTTTACAGCAACATGGCAATACCACCAATATTAAAAACAACCTATCACCAAATAACACCTATCAATTTTGAGCTATAATAAGCTTGACCTTTTACTTCAATACTTCACTGTACTCAATATTATCAAATGGTTCTGTGTTTGGCTGCTATGAGAGTTTGAATCCTAATTACAGCTAACTTGAACACCAAATTTAGAAAGATAACAGATTGATTATTTGGTAAAAGAAACGTATCCGACATGTGGCGGAACCTTGTACCTTTCTAGCCTAAGGTTTCCATTTTTATTATTTATAATAATAATGATGAAAATAATATAGTTTAGATACCATGGTATCTTCCATCTTTAGGACTCGAAGAACATCCTGCTTGACCCCTATTCAACATATTTGTCTGTGCTGCTGTTTCTCCCTATAGGGGAGGGATATTTTCAGTCTTCAAACTATAGTTGGCAATCTAGCCCTCAAGGAAATTTGTCATTCAATTTTACCTCATTGGATACTGGCTTATTGTTTCCTATTGTTTGTGCTTATACAGATAGTTGGCACCAATTCTGAGGAGCAGCAAAAAATGTTTGGTAGGCATTTTGAGATTGAAGATGAGCTTGTCAGCCACATCTCTAGGAGGTCAATTGATGTACTTAAAGCTAATTACAGGGTGAGTAATTGAATCCCTCACAATTTCCTGTTCTTAATGGATCACATTGCAATGTGTTCCGTATTGTAACTTTTAATATGCAGGAAGAACTGAACATTGAAGAATGGAAGCTGGTTGTGAAATTGAAGAATCTTTTCAAGATACAATGAGGATGCATCAGTTAGGGCAGAAATGCTAGGTGGAATCTTCGGCAGTTCTTGTATTGGATGAATTCTGAAACGAATGGTCTATGGTCTATGGTCAATGGCCGATACAGGTTGGAACACTCAGGAATTTTAACTGGTATGTTTCAAGGGTTTTATGCATACTGGTTCGGTGACTGGTACAAAATTTTCGACAATACTGGCCAATACAGTACGATTTTGATGACTTCAGAGGAAAGGCCATGGAGAGGGTTGTGCTTCCCGTGGTATGGTTGTAGTTTTTAAGCAAGTGAGATATACTTAAGAGGGATTTTAATGGAAGTTGGGGTATTTTAATAATAAAAATATGATATGTTAAATTTTATTCATTAATTGAAAAGTGAAAATTGACACCGATATCTTCTCATCCTCCTACTCAATATAGTCATCACGAAAAGAGGTAATTGAGTTTATAAGCTTGAGTTATAAAGATTGGTGTTTTTTTTTTTTTTTTTTTTTTTTTTTTTTTTTTTTGTATAAGTTGCAAAATAAATTTAAAGTCCAGGACTTTGAGATCACAAAAGAAGTCTTTTAATTGGTTTCAAGTCTTTGTATAACTTGGAGGAGAGGTGGTGTTTTCCTCTTTGAGGATGCAGTGACGCAAAATTTTTTATGTAGATTTTTAGGGAACTGGTAATAAAGTATTTATGTAAGATTCTAAATTCTTTTCTAAACAATTCAAGGGTCACGATATGGAAATTCAAAAAATATGGAGATAGAGACATATATATGAAAATAAAAAGTTTCAGGTATTTTGGCTGAAATGAATATAAACACATTTTGGGAGTAGAGATAGATATAGAAATTCAAAAAGTAAGGGATAATAAATGATATGATAATTGACATTAATGGGTTCATATTTTTATCGTTAGATTTACTTAAATTGATGTAGAAAGAATGTAACTTTAAAGAGTTATATCATGTATAACTTGAACATATATATATATATATATATATAATTTATATACTTTCTTGTATAGTCAAACGCCTTAACTCAAGTCACATTTGTATTTTCTTTACTAGTAGAACTAAGATTTGAATATCTCATCTCCGTAATTGTAATTATCAATTCCCCCCACCCCCTCCCCCCAAAAAAAATCAATGAACTTATAATTACTCTTTCTTTCATCTCTAATATATGTATGTATATATATATAAAAGGATTTTCCTCTTTCAACTGAATTTTTATGTGGTTCAAAAATACCCTTATTAATTAAGGACAATTTTATTTAAAAATAAAGTCATAAATATCAAATAACAAATTTCATTTTTAATTTAAAAAGAGAACTCCTAAAATTTAAGACTTTTTCTCTTACCTCACCTACCACCTCTGGTGATCTTTGGCACCTTGCTTCTTGTAGTCGGCCATTCTCACATATCAAATCAATCAAATAGCCATTGGCTACATTTCTTCCATTTTGGTTTTTTTCCGACTTTGTGTTGGATTGTTGAAAGACATTGTTAGTAATGCTTCCAAGCACCTAATATCCTTTATAAATATAAAGAACAAATATGAAAGATAATAGTTTTAAGATGACATAGGGGGGTTATGAATGCTGAAATGCCCTCAGAAGTTGAAAGTACTCTTAGGATGTAGTACATTTATTTTCTTCAATGAAATTTAAAAGATATTCTTAAATAGTAAGGGGACATTTAGAGAAATTTTTTTAACAATATTAGTTTTGGAGAAGGCCCATGAGTCATGAGGAAAAAAAAAAAAAAAAATTTCTAGATTGATTTGAAGTTAATTAGAAGATACCCAAATTAGAAAATCTGAATATTTGGTAAGAAGTATAACCAAGTTAAACGCAATGGTTAACCATTGATTCATTTTCTGATCCTTGTAATGTTATATGCTTCCCCCAACCACCCCCCTCCCCCTTGTTATGTAACTTACGTTTATTTCATATTTCCTGATTTCATAAATCTAGATTGGTAAGGCTTTTCATTTTCAAAGGAAAAAATAATAATAATTGTATTTCTTCCATAGTTTTGAGATTAGCTGAATAGGGACTAAGGAAACCGCAATTAAAAAAAGAAAAAGAAACGGGAAGCTTTGAAAAGAGGAGAGATAAAAGGCTAAACTTTAGGATTTAAAAAATAAGTAGTTTTATTACTTGATTGTTATCAAGTTTTGTCTTTGATGCTTTTTTGTTGGATATAAATATTTGATGCTTAAATAAGTTTTTTTTTTTTTTTTTTTAAAGAGTTTCAACCTATGACGTTTTTTCCTAATGAAAACTTTTTATCATCAAACTAAGACACCAATCAGTTTTTGGTATAGGCGGAAATTGAACCCTAAATCTCTTATACAACTATAAAAAAACTTTATCAGTTGAGTTAACTGAAACCCATAGTTAGCATCAAATAGAGGGTATAGAGGGCGCAGATATATTTTGAACCACAAAAATGAAGATTCTAAACAGGAGGAACCTCTTAAATAGTAAGATAGACACGTAACTTTAAGACTTCAAAACAAATAGATTTAAGACTTCTTTATTGGCCAACAACTTCAACTCTTGAACCAGAAAACAAACAGATCCCCACCATTTTTCAAATTCAGCGAATACGGGTCTGTTTGGATACAACTTATTTTGCTGAAAACTGAAAACACTGTAACAAAATGATTTTTAAATATGTAAATAGTACCGTGAGACTCATTTTTAATATTTTTTTAATAAAGTGGTTGTAGGTCCCATGAAGAATGAGTAAACCATATATGAACAGTGATAAACAATACTATTTGTCTCCAAAAAGTAAAAAACGCGTGAAAAAAAAAAAAAAAAAAAAAAAAAAAAAAAAAACAAAAACAAAACAACGCAAAACGCAAAACGCTGGATCCAAACACTCACTACGGTTGCATTTGGATTGGGATGAAAACTTCTGCGTCTGCGTTTTGTTTGGTTTTTTTTTTTTTCACGCGTTTTTGAGCTTTTTGAGTGTTGTGGCACTGTTCAATGAACAGTAGCCGCAAACTTTGACTTTTCAAATTTTTTTGGACCAATCAGTGCACATTGTGTACTGTTTATGGACCCACAAATTTCACTTTTCAGCAACTTTTTTATTACAAATGGGTCCCACGGTACTATTTACACATTTAAAAATTATTTCGCTACAGTGTTTTTCAGTTTTCAGTTTCAGTTTTCAGTTTTCAGCTGTATCCAAACGGACCCTACATGTGCTATATTGCCTCAATGCCTCTTCAATCCTTTCCTTCTCCTCTACCTTCAATCCTTTCTTTCTCCTCTACCTTCGCTGATTCGAAATCTCCATAATTTGCAACACTGTTTGCCTCCTTAGCTCAAAAGCATCGGTCTTGGGTTGATTCGGGTTTGGGTCGTAGAGTGTGGACTCGATTGCGATGTGGGTTAAAGTGACGGAGATTTGGGTTGATAATTCACGGTAGCACAAGTGGTAAGTCACTGGTGTGAGGAAAGCTCGAGGTTTACAATTTAGGCCACTGGTGGTCATAATCTATGCTATCTAGTGGTGGTGACAAGTGGTCTGGGGTTTCAGTTTATGCTGTGAAATATTTCTAGTTTGGTTCAAGAGATGGTGGTGATGTTGCAGAGTGAAAAGAGAGGCAGAGAGATGAGAAAATTAGAAAAAATGTTGGTTTTTTTTTTTTTTTTTTTTTTTTTAATTTAAAATTTTGTTTTTTCTAACAGTTGGATCATTTTTTTTTTTCCACTTCTCACTCATCAACTTAAAAATGAGAGATAATAGGTAGCGATGGCAATAGGGCAAGGCAGAGGCCGAAGGATGGGGTATTCGTTCCCATCTTACACGGTTTTGCCTTGCCTCATCCCACCCCATTTCGTAAAATTCTACTCCTTTTTTATTTGCCCCACAACTATTACAATTTTTTTAAAATATAAAACATGTTTCATTAATAAAAATATACTTGAAATTAAAACTAAATTTATCCCATAAACTCAAACTAATTTTTAGCAAAAATTGAATAGTATTATCTAAGTGTTTAACAAGATAATATCACAATAAAAACAAAAATCTCATAATATAACATAAAACAAATTAAAGACAGAGAGTTATGTTCAGTAGAATAAAATAAGTAGAATAAAATAAGCTAATATTGATATATTTGTTTAAAGAGTAGGGTTTTAGGATATGAAAAATTTACAATTATAACCTTTATTAATGCAAAGCGAGACAGGGTAGATTTAAAAAGTCTAAACCCATTCTCGTTCCGTCTCGTAGTGCGGGACTAAAATCTTATCCCATTTCCGCCCCCACCACTTTTGCAAGGTTGGAAAAATCCGCATAAAATAAAACGGTAAAAGAGTGGCCAAGACAGGATAAAATTGCTGCTAGGGTCGGCGTAGAAACTTTGTATCATGCACAAGTAGAGCCTTATTTTATCCATAAAATTTAGAAAAGATAGAATTATATCACACTATTTCACAGTCACACAACACCCAAGAGGGGTCAGTGATGAAATTGATTGATTAGAAATTTTTCGGATCAAAGGATGAACTCCAAAAAATCTTCATTCTCTACTGCCAACAGGCCCAACACAATTCCGGAATAACAAAAATAGTGGTTTCCACTTTTTTAATATTTTGCCTGTTTCAACAACTGATTGAATTAAAATATATGCCAATCCATCACCAACACTGTTTGGGAATAACAACAATAATGGGTCCCAATTATTTTTATAATTTTTGTTTGTTCGAATAATAGCCAATTAAAAAAAAAATTACAGGAACCATTTGAGTAGTTTGCAGATATTCTGCCAAAATCTAGGAAAGATTTAAAATATTTCACCCAAAATGCATAAAATCATTAACATCTAGTATGTAAAAAATATCTCATTTTATCATTTTAAAAGTTATTTTATCAATTATACCATATCATTTTACAATACACTCAACATCCCATATTTTATTTTTATATAAAACACATTAAAATAATGTAAATTATACAATAAAATAATATAAAAAATCTCTCTCTCTTCTCTCTTCATCTTTGTTCTCCATCTCTCCATTTTTCTCTCTTTCTCATCCACCCACCATCAATCCAAACCCAGAACAACCACCCACCAATATATGCCTTGCTGCAACTTGAAAAAAGCCTTGATTTTTTTTCTCTCCAATGCCAATTCAGCCACCATCCATATCAAACCTGTACCCAATTCAGCCATGCCCACCTCTTCCTTTAGGCACCAGTCACAACAGGAAAAAAAAAAAACCACAGAACCTAGAACTCCAAACCCACCATCAAATAAGTAAGAGAAACCCACCAATCTCCACACTACAACCCACTTGACCCATAACTCCAAACCCACCACCTAACCCATGACCCACACAACTGATCCACTGATCCAAACCCATCACTTGACCCACTAGATTCGACTCACAGCCCAGGCTGCAATCGCCACTAGATTCGACTCACGGCCCGAATTGCAACCTACGGCCTCTACTTCTTACCGGCGTGGAGGCCCAACCACTAGCACAAAGAGAGAGAGTGAGAGACAAGAGTAAGTCACAAAGAGAGAGGGAATACTATGATGAGGAAAGAGAGAGTTGAGAAAGAAAATGAGTCTGACATAGAGGAGAGAGAAAGAATAAAAGGGATTAAAAAACAAATACAATAGTCTACAGTAACTTCTAAATGTAAGAGAGCATTGTAGCGAACTTGTAAAAATTTTTAGGTTTACAAGTCTGGGTAATGCATCATTTTACTGGTTAGATGCTAAATATTAGCAACATATGGCATTTATAAGACCTAATGTGAATGCTCTAAGCAACTAGGTTTAATAAGAATTTTTTTCTTAAAAAAAAAATTAATTTAATTCTTCTACCATTGCTAATCTCTACTCTCCATTACCAAACAACCACGATACTACGGTTGTAAGCTCCACCCATTTTAATACAGTTTTAGTACAATTATATAACACAATAAGAAATAATACACAATCACTCTTTCCCCTAAAAAATCCTAATCTACATACACAAAATTACAGTTTTCTTTACCACTTATTGAAATGGATGTTTATTAACACAATCTTCTTGCCAATAGTATTGTAATTCAACTGGTACCTTTTAGTGTTTCTAGCTGAGAGGTCCAAGGTGTAAAAATATAATATCATCTTCTTATCTCTTGATCACTAAGATTTTTTTTTTTAAAATAGTCACTGAGAAACTTAAATTATACAAAATCTAATAATGAGATAATTTGAATATATCAATGTTACAAAAAAAAAAAAAAAAAAAAAAACAGGCAAATACACAAAGTATTACAATTTTTTTTTTTTACTAACAAAGAGAAAAGGAAAGGAAAAAAAAAAGACTGATAGGAGATAAAATGATAATTAAAAATGCTAAGATGTGAGTAATAAAGTGAGAGAGAGTTGAAATGTTAATAGAGAGAGAGAGAGTATTGTGACTGCAAAGCCAATGGGAGCCAATATTTCTCTTAATACATTTTTTAAAGAAAAATGAAATTATAGATTATTTTTATGTAATGGGTTAAACGAGTTACAAATTTGAATTATTAGATATTTTTATTTTATTTTTTTGTTTTTGAATAGGCTTTTTGTTGAATAACTTGTTCACTTGTTGTTTGGTCTAATCTTGTTTTTGTTTGTGCTATTTTTGTTGTTATTTAGGCTAATTTTTATTATTGTTATTTATGGTCTTCTAAAATTTTATTTATTTATTTATGTTTAGGGAGTTAAGAATTTTTTTTGACTATTTTTGGAGTAATACTATGTCTACAACATTTTCATAACAAATTTTATGTGACAATCTATTATTGGTGGGTCAAAAAGTGATGTCAATATTTAGCCCAAATTAAAATTAGTAACAGCTTATCACAAAGTATTTGTTGTGCAATTATTGTGAAAAAGTTATGAATGTAGCATTTCTCTTATTTTTGTTGAACCTAAATTCTTGTGATTCTCAAGTAAAGGTATTTAACATTTTTATTAGGGTAGTCAAAATAGGTATATATACAAAATTTTCATATGAACTTGAGACCTCCCTAAATTGTCAAAAATGTTATGAATTTGTATGTATTTACAAATTTATTGTAAAAACATATTTTATATTAAATGATATTTATTTACCTCTATAATTAATATTTATTAAAAGATTTAATTTTTTTAATAATCTGCAAAAAATAAAAACATTTATTGAGAGTAAACACATGATTACAAAGGAGGGCTCAGGACATGAGCTTTAGTGTGCGTTTGGGAAGTGCGTTTGCGTTTCCCAAACGCATGTTTTGCGTTTTCTGTTCTTTTTTTTTTTTTTTTTTTTTGCACGCGTTTGAGAGACCAACACGGCTACTGTTCATGCACTATTCATGAACAGTAGCCACAAAGTTTGACTTTTTCCACTTTTTAGCACAAATTTTATTGTTTATAGACCCACAAATTTCACTTTTCAACAACTTTTTCATTAAAAATGGGTCCCATGGTACTATTTACACATTTAAAAATTATTTTGCTACAGTGTTGTTTAGTTTTCAGTTTCAGTTTTCAGCTGTATCCAAACAGACCCTTAATTACATTTGAAACTACTTTTGGGGAAGAGCCCAACACAAAACAATTAACTATAGAGCGACCAAGAGATGCTAAAACATGGCCTGCTCTGTTAGCTTCTCTTGGAACCTATTTTAAATTGGATTGATTGCACTTTAGAAGATTGGAGAGAAGCTTGGCATCGCTTTCAACTATAGCCTAGTGAACAGGGCATAGTCAAAAATTTTTGTTTGGGGGCCAACTTATGATATCAATTTATTAGCTTATACAAACTTTCATAAACATGCACAAACATATACATCTATACACATATAACTTAGTATCCTTCATAGTGAATCCTTTAAAGTTTTCATTTTTAATATAAGTTACCAAATTGTCTATCAAAGTGAGTAAGAAAATTTCAATTGAATTAATAAAGTATTCAAAGACATGAATAATCCAAAACTTTAACAGACACAAGAACACATTTTACAATAAAAAATGAATGTGAGAAAAAATAAAAAAATAAAAACATTTTCTATAACTACTAGATCAATTGGAAAATTTTTTAAGAGCATCATTGGACTAGCTCAAATATTTAGGGGGGCCGAATCCCATTTTTGTAGGATAATATAAAATGTTAAATATTTATATATTTATACATGCAGCTCCGCCCCTGCTAGTGAATGTTGTGACTCACCACTTGGTGGACAACAGGGACGTAGCTCTAAATTTTTTTTTAAAAGTATTATTATATATGTGGGAGTTTTTTCCCCGCAAACTCGGCTCATTGTCCTCTTTGGGGAGCCAAGCCCGCAAGGATTTGTCCTCGTCCCCGAGTGTAGGAACCTTGGGTGGACGGATCTTTGGGCCAAGGGCATGCCTTGTAGCCTTTTACACCGCACCCTTGGAGTCCCACATCGGTTAGAGAAGCGCCCCACGCAGATGATGTTATAAGGCATGCGTGGAAAAAACCCTCACATATATAATAATACTTTTAGACTTGACACTTTGTAGGGAAAAAACCCCCGTCGACACTTTGTTTGTAGGGTAACAAAGATCCCGTTGGACAAGCGGAAGTGTCGGGATCTTATTAGACTTGACACTTTGCATGCCTACTGCGGGGGACTCGAGCCAACACAAGAAGCCCGTCGAATTAACGCTTACTCTCGTTGGCGTAAGTCACCAACTTTAACACTCTCTTTCTTTCCGTCGGCTTTTCTAAGGTTGTCACTTGTCTTAATAATCCTTTTTTTGCCTTTTCATAGAAATGGAGGCAGCTAGACTGAGAGCACAAGTAAGAGCTACTGCCGCGCGCAAGAAAGAAGAGGGGAAAAGCAAGGAAAAGGAGGGGACGTCCTCGTCAGCTCCTAAGGCCGTCACTAAGGGAGCGGCTAAGAGGAAAGGTGACGGGAAGGACGACCGCCAGTCCAAAAAGGTGTCCATTGCTCCTGGGGAGAAGCTTCCCACGAAGCCGTCGCCTCCCTAGCCTAAGCATGAGGCAGGCAAAGGGCTAATGACGACGTTAGGCCCCGTCGTTCAGGATCCTAACCGTCGTCTTCTCACTCACAAGGATTATGCCTTGGAGATGGTGGAGTCCATCATTAGGGACAAGGATGTTGACCTTTGTGTTGAGTAAGGGACGGATGAGCTGGGGGCATCAGGTCTTTTTGACCTTGCTTAGGTATGCTTCTTCCTGTGTTTCTTTGTTTATTTCTCTCTTATGCTTAAAAGCTGACAAAAGTCCTGTTTTTTAGGCGCTGGTTCGAATGAAGGCGTTGCGAG
Source organism: Quercus lobata (assembly GCF_001633185.2). Classification (NCBI taxonomy): domain Eukaryota; kingdom Viridiplantae; phylum Streptophyta; class Magnoliopsida; order Fagales; family Fagaceae; genus Quercus; species Quercus lobata. Next base: position 80,241,811 of record NC_044907.1, read on the forward strand.
ATAGGGGCGTCGCTAAAGAAAGGGTGATCACCTGTCTGCATAAGCGCATCAAGAATATGACTGACGGGCAAAAACAGTATAAGAAGGCCCTCCGAACCCTTAACTAGGAGGTGAAAGAGTTGAGGGAGAAGCTGGAGGAGGAGGGTCGCCAGAAGAAGAATGAGCAGGAGGCTAAGGAGACGGCAGAGAAAGAGTTGGTGGCCTTTTTAAGCTAGGTGGAGATAGCTAAGGCTGACGCCGTGAAGGAATTAGGGCGTCGCAAACATTCGTTGATTCCTGTGCCGAATACTATGGTGACGGGTTTGAGGATTGCCTTAAACAGGTTAAATCCGTCTACCCTCACTTGGATTTGTCTAAGGTTTCAATAGATGACTCTTTGTCGTCGACACCTGCAGGCGACGCTACTCTTGAAGAGAACGACGACTTCACTGAGTCTAAGGCGAATCTAGAGGATGATAGCGTTGTTCTTGCTCAGCCTGCTGTTGTGGATAAACCCGTCGTTCTTCTGACCTCGTCGGCAAATACTCCAACTCAAGAAGCTCAAGACCTTCCTTCCAAGGGTGACGACGTCACAAGACCCCCCGGCCTCTTGAACCTTGTTTTTTGTTTCCTTGTTGTAAATTCAATCTAATTTTCGAACAATGTTTCAATCCCTTTTGTTTTTTGGGCACTGTTTTATTTATGGCATGTTATATTCGTTGCTTTCAATATGTGTGTATGTTCCTCTCTTGCCCTTGTGAATCCATCTGTTCTTTTTTACTTGAGAATTTTGTTTCGTTTGCTCCAAACTCACCCATTTATGGGCCAATAAATTTTACAATAGACTCGTCTACTTTGTGGGCTAAGAAACTTGTTCCTTTGTGGATTAACTTATCCTTAGGAGATGAACCCGTCATCTTTATTGACTAAGTTATGAACCCGTCTACTTGTGGATTCGTCCACCTTAATTATGGGTCATATTAAGTCATGTTAAGTCATTCTTGTAGATATTAAGTAATCCTTGCATAATGAAGCCGTCCACTTTGGCGATGAACTCATCCTCTTTTTGGATTTTATGAACTCGTCTATTTATGGACTTCACAACATTTAACTCATTCCTACAGGATGAACTCGTTCGTTCTATGGACCTTAATCATAAACCCGTCCACTTGTGAACTCGTACACTTTTATGGACAATTATTAATTCATTCTTTTGGAATGAACTCGTTTATTTTATGAGCTTACTAATAAACTCATCCACTTTATGGACTAATAAACTCGTCCACTTTATGGACTTAGTAATAAATTCGTCCACTTTATGGACTAATGAACTCGCCCACTTTATGGACTAATGAACTCGTCCACTTTATGGACAGTAATAAATTTGTCCAATTTATGGACTGATGAACTCGTCCACTTCATGGACTTAGTAATAAATTTGTCCACTTTATGGACTAATGAGCTCGTCCACTCTATGGACTTAGCATAAACTCGTCCACTTTTATGGAATGACGAACTCGTCCACTTTATGGACTTAGTAATAAGCTTGTCCACTTTATGGATCTAGTAATAAACTCATCCACTTTATGGACTAATGAACTCGTCCACTTTATGGACTGATGAACTCGTCCACTTTATGGACTTAGTAATAAGCTCATCCACTTTATGGATAGTAATAAATTTGTCCAATTTATGGACTGATGAGCTCGTCCACTCTATGGACTTTATAATATTTTGTAGAAAAACACATTAGTCATATCTAAATAAAACTCCTCTTACCATGCATTCGTAGAAAAGTAGTTCTCTGAAAAAAAAAAGCCCGCCCTTTGGACTTAAAAAGTATTTGTTGCAAAAATTAATTAAGGTAAACTGGAAAACTGAGGAGTGTAGCTAAAATTAACTAAAGTAAACTGAAAACGAAAGGTGTTGCTTTCCCTGCTATCAACTCTACTAGTAGTACTTCCGTAGGTGCTCGGTGTTCCACAGATGGTGCAACTTCCGTTCATCTAGCGCCTTCAGGTGGTAGGTGCCTTTCCTTTACCATGATGTGATTTGGTAGGGTTCTTCCCAATTGGGGCCGATATTCCCATGGGTAGGGCCTCTAGCAACGCCCATGACCTTCTTTAGAACAAGATCTCCAACTTGAAAGTCTCTATGTCGGACTCGGGAATTGTTGTGTTTGGCCATGCAGTCTTGGTACCGTCCAAGTCTTTGTTCGGCTGTCGCCCTAACTTTGTCAACTAGATCGAGCTGTAGACGCATAGCCTCGTCGTTCTTGCCTTCATCATGATTGTCTACCCTGTAGCTTACAAGTCCGACCTCGGTTGAAATGACTGCTTCGCTCCTATATGTTAGCCGAAATGGTGTCTCTCCTGTAGGTGTCCTTTTTGTTGTCTTGTATGCCCATATTATGCTTGGCAGCTTTTCGGGCCATATACCCTTTGCCCCCTTGAGCTAAGTCTTGATAATTTTGAGTAAGGATCGGTTCATAAGCTCAACTTGTCCGTTAGCTTGAGGGTGGGCGGGGGAGGGGTAGTGATTTCTGATCCCTAACTGCGAGCAAAAATCCCGAAAGGAGTCGTTGTCAAATTGTTTCTCGTTGTCTGAGACTAAGACGTTAGGGATCCCAAATTTGCATACAATGTATCTCCAGACGAAACTTCACACATTCTTCTCCGTAATGGTGGCCAAGGCTTCAACTTCCACCCATTTTGTGAAGTAGTCTATGCCCACTATGAGGAACTTCAGCTGCCGTACTGCTATTAGGAATGGCCCTATGATGTCTAATCCCCACTAAGCGAATGGCCATGGGGCTGTCATTGGGGTCAACTCTTAGGACGGTTGTCTGATGATTTTGTTGAACCTTTGACACTTGTCGCAGGCTTTGACATAAGTTTAAGCATCCTTTTGCATGGTGGGCTAGTAGTACCTCGCTTGAATTAGTTTGTGTACCAACGACCGTGACCCTGAGTGGTTTCCACAAATCCCTTCGTGGACTTTTTTCATAATATAGTTCGCTTCTTTAGGACCCAAACACCTTATGTATGGGTGGGAGAAACCTCTCTTGTACAAGACGTCCTTTATTAAAATGAATCGCGCTGTATGGACCTTCAGCTTTCTTGCAGCTTCCTTCCTGTCTGGTAAAACGCCATTTTTTAAATAGAAGACTAATGGTGTGGTCCAGTTGTTTTCAGAACCTATCTCTTGCACATCGATGGAATCTATTAGTGGAGCGAGCTGAATAAAAGAGAGTACATTATTAAGGGTGATCATGTGTTCTACTGAGGTGGCTTTGGCAAGGCGGTCGGCTTACTCATTCTCTCCTCTGAGGATTTGGATGATCTTGGCCTGTAGATCGTCCACCCTTCTCCTTACTTGCTCCAAGTACTTCTTCATCCTTTCGCCCTTGTATTCGTAGTCTCCATTCACTCGGTTGGTGATGACCTAAGAGTCGTAATAAAGAACTAAGGGTCATCAAATAGCCCATGACCCATGGGCTGGCCCAGTAGCCCGCTAGCCCACTAGGCTAATGGGTAACCCAACCCGGTAATATTGAAGCCCGTGGGCAGTCCAGTAGTCCAATGGGACAGGCTATGGGTTGGTTTCTTTACCCATGGGCGCCCGATGGGCCGGCCCGTTAGTCTTGCCCAGTAGCCCGACCCGTTAGCCTAACTCATTGCCCAAAATTTATAACAAAATAATTTGGGGGTTGGGTGGGTGAGGGATTGAACTTTAGACATTATAAAAACTTTAAGACCACACACCTAACCACTAAATACCTGGAATGATTGTGATACAATATGCATAATAAATATATATTTTGGTATTAGTCTAGTAGCTTTGATTTTTAAAACAAAGTTACTAAGATGATTGTTACCCTACCTCTGTGCCTCTGGAAAAAAAGTCATTCTTTCCTTTGATAAATTCCAATTATTTCCTTACAAGTTACAATTATAGAAGAAATTCCTTAAAAAAAAAAGGTTTACCGTTGGTTGGAAGAAATTCTTTCCTTAATGAGTTGATATTTGATTCTTCATATATTTCTTTTAAGAATTGATATTTTATTCTTCAAATATTTCCTTTAAGAGTTGATATTTAATTCAATGTACTTATTTATTCTTATCAATACAAGTTAATTAATCTTATTTTAGTACCTTTTTAAGAGGTATGTCTTAGTATTTTTTTTAATAGAATCTTTTTAGTAGATTTAATTGTTCAATTTGATAGTTTGTAATAATATATAATTATCATTTTTTTGGTTAAATTTTTATAACCCCATTGAAGACCTATTAAAAATGCTCATGGGTAGCCCATTAAACCCACCTCACTAGCCCAGCCCGCTAAAGCCCAAATGGGCATTGCCCATGGGTAGGGCCATAGGCTAGGGTTTTTCCATCAAGCCTGGCCCGACCCAGCCTATTGATTAGTCAACAGCTCGTTAAGCCCAACCCATTAGACCCATGGGCCAAGTAAAAAGGGTCAGGTAGGCCCGGTTGGGCCCATTGACGAGGCCTATAAAGAACCACGCTTGTGGCCCCTGCCGCTTTGGCAAGATTGAGTCCTGCCACTAGAGTTTCGAACTCTACTTCATTATTGATGGTAGGGAATTCGAGGCGGACCATGCATTCAATCTTGTCTCCTTCGGGAGAAAGAAGCACGATACCTGCTTCGTCGGCCTGCCTGTTGGACGACCCGTCTGTATGTATGCTCCATTGAAGGCATTCATCTGCCCCCTTGTCTTCCCCGTTAGTGAACTCTGCTATGAAGTTGGTGACGACCTGTCCCTTGATTGCGGTGCGCAAGCAGTACTGAATGTCAAACTTGCTCAACTCTATCGCTCATAGTGCCAATCGACCAACAGCTTCCAGGTTGCTCATTGCCCGTCGTAAGGGCTTGTCGGTTAGGAAGATCACTGTGTGGGCTGGAAAGCATGGTTTGAGTTTTCGAGCCACTGTAACTAAAGCGAAGGTGAGCTTTTCCATGGATGCATACCTTTCCTCTGCACCACGAAGTGCTCGGCTGGCGTAGTACACAGGCTTTTGGACCTTGTCTTCTTCCCTGACCAAGGTCGTACTGACGGCTGTTGGGGAGATGGCCAGATAGAGGAAGAGTTATTCTCTAGGTCGCAAAGGACTTAGCAACGGTGGGGAAGAAATGTAAGCCTTTAGATCTTCGAACGCATGTTGATACTTGGCAGTCCACTTAAAAGACTTCTTCAGCATGCGAAAGAAGGGTAAATATTTATCCGTCGCCCTTGACACGAACCTGTTCAGGGCGGCTACTTTTCCGTTTAAACTTTGTACTTCTTTTACGTTCTTTGGGGGGCCATTTCTACTATGGCTCTGATCTTGTCTGGGTTGGCCTCAATACCTCTTTGAGACACCATAAACCCTAAGAATTTTCCCGTTGTCACTCCAAACGCGCACTTACTCGGATTGAGCTTCATGTTGTAGGAGCGAAGGGTGCCGAATGTTTCCTTAAGATCCTACAAATGGTCATCCTCCCTTCGGCTTTTTACTAACATGTCAACGATGTAGACCTAAACATTCCTGCCGATTTGGTTCACAAACATCTTGTTCATGAGTCTTTGATACGTCGCACCCGTATTCTTGAGGCCAAATGGCATTACTTGATAATAGAAGAGGCCTTGACTGGTAACAAATGAACTCTTCTCCTGGTCTTCCTTGTCCATCCGTATTTGATTATTACCTGAAAAGGTGTCCATGAAGCTCAGTAGTTGGTGCTGAGCTGTAAAGTCTACTAGTACGTTGACTCGAGGGAGAGGGTAGCTATCCCTGGGGCATGCTTTGTTCAGGTCCATGAAATCTATGCACATTCTCCATTTCCCGTTGGCTTTCTTGACCATCACCATGTTTGCAAGCCAATCGGGATAGTATACTTCCCTGATGAAGCCTACCTTCTGTAGCTTGCCAACTTCTTCTACTATTGCTCGTTCTCGGGCGAACACTCGCTTCTTCTGACGTAAGGGCGGACAAGAAGGCAACACATTTAGCCTATGCACCATGACTAAAGGGTCGATTCCTGGCATGTCTTTGTGACTCCAGACAAACACGTCTTGGTTCTCCTTGAGGAAAGCTACAAGTTCTTGGCGAATAGTTGGGCTGGCGAGGGTGCCAATCCTTGTGGTTTTGTCAAGTCTAGAGCTGTCGAGGGGTATCTCCTCAAGCCTTTCTACGAGTTCCGCCCCCGTTCGCTGTTCTTATATACTCATGGTCTGTAGATGGTCGTCCATCTCCAACATCGCAATATAGCATTCACGTGCAACTAGCTGATCTCCTCGCAATCCTATTCCATACTCAGTGGGAAATTTGATCATCAGGTGGTAAGTTGAAGTTATAGCCTTTCACGAGTTAATGGTAGATCGTCCTATGATAGCGTTATAGACGGAGGAGCAATCAACAACGAGGAATGTCACATCTTTAATGATTTACTGAGGATAATCTCCAACTGTTACAAGCAATGTGACTGTGCCGAGGGGGTATACTTTTGTTCCTCCAAATCCAACTAGTGGAACGTTGATTGGGACTAGATGTTCTCTATTAATCCGCATTTGTTGGAACCCCGGGTAGTAGAGAATGTCCTCGGAGCTTTCGTTGTCGACCAAGACCTGATGCGTGTTATAGTCCCATATCTGGATGCTAACGACGAGTGCATCATCATACGGGTGGTGAAGATGTCGAGCATCCTCTTCTGAGAAGCTAATAACGGGGTTGTCGATCCGTGTCATCTTCGGGATGACGCCCATTAGCTGGACGTTCTGAACCATTCTGAGATAAGTATTTCGAGCCTTTTTGGACGAACCGGTAATCGCCGTGCCTCCCACAATCATCCTTATGTCACCTAAGGGTGGCCTTGGGCACTCGTTGTCCCGTGGGGGACCCTGCTCTTGGGGTGGATCCATTCTCTCTCTACTGACAAACTTCTGTAATTTTCCTTACTTGATGAAGGCTTCGATCTGCTGTTTCAAGTCGTAGCAATCGGCTGTGTCATGACTGTGGTCACGGTGGAAATAGCAGTATTTGTCTCTAGACCGCTTGTTGGGATCTCCTTTCAGCTGGCTGGGGAAAGTTAGGGATCCTTCGTCCTTGATTTACATCAGGACTTGGTCGATCGGGGCAGTCAGTGGGGTGAAGCTCGTGAACCTCCCCACAGGAGACTTGGAGCGCCTGTCATCCCTTCGTTTTCCCGTTCTTGCCATCTTCCGCCCTCTGTCTTGCCGTGTGTCCTCCTGTCTTTCTTTCTTCTTGGGCCTTTCCTTTTGGGCCAGAAGTGCGTCTTCAGCATTCATGTATTTGGTCACCCTGTAAAGTACATCTGACATAGTCATTAGGTCGTTCTTATATAATGAAAATAGAAACTTACCCTTCTGTAACCCATTGGTGAATGCAGATACAAGTATCTTATCATCGGCCTCATCGATTGAAAGTGCTTTTTTGTCAAAGCGAGCTATGTAAGACCTCAACGTCTCATCCTCTCGTTGCTTGATACTCATCAAATACGCAGTGGAATCTTATACCTATGCCCTCCAATAAAGTGTGAGGCAAACTGGGCGCTTAGCTCTTTGAAAGTGTTGATGGAGTTAGTCTGCTGAACCATATTCTTGCCGGCCCCTTCAGCGTAGTAGGGAAGGCCCTACATATGATTTCGTCCGCAACCCCTTGAAGGTGCATCAGGGTCTTGAAGGATTCTAAGTGATCTAGAGGGTCTTTAGCTCCGTCGTAGCTTTTTACCTGCGGCATACGAAACTTCGGTAGAAGGGGGTATGAATTGACAAACGTAGTGAATGGCGAATCAGTTCGGTGGACCAAGTCGTTGAGGTCACTGGATACTCGTCCTCTAAAGGTGTTTATCATAAAGTCCATTCGTTCCTTCATCATCTGCATCTCTGCAACCATGTGAGGTAGAGCCGTATCTGTGACGGATGGTCGGCTCATATCCTGTCGTTTTGGTCTACTTGGGGCATTGCTACCTTCCGGCCCTTCTTGGTCCCTTCTCTCAGTACGGGTACCTTCTTGGTCTTTCTCTTGGGTACCCATCACTGCGTTCTTCTGCCGTAGTTGTTCCTCTAGGTCTTGATTCTGTTTGGTGAGACGTTTCACTGCGGCTGTGAGGGTTTGGACTTGCCTCTCCAGGGTAGTGGGTCGTGGCTCGTCTCCCTAAACGTTGTTGGTGGTCGCCATCGAGCGAGTAAGTACGATGCAACTCTTTGTCCAGAAAGTGATAGTATGGCTTAAAAGTCACTAAAGTTTCCCACAGACGGCGCCAATTGATGATGCCGAAAAATCAACAGTAAGTTATATGGTCCTCAAGTGCTCGAAACAATACCTGCACAACACAAAAAGAGAAGACCTCACGAAAAGCATCGGTGTGGTGTCGGCCAAATACCCTCCGAAGGTCAAGTTAGAACTTTTCACTACTCTAGAGTGTCGAGCTGGGGGAAATTATGCATACCTTGGTTAGTGAGGGTATTGAGACTTTTATAGTAGTAAAGGGTTGACATCTTTTTCTTGGTTTAGAAGTCTTTTCCTTGGTTTAGAAGTCTTTTCCTTATACGAGTCCTTATAAGCGTATTTTGTTGAACCCTTTCCTTGTAGGAGTCTTTCTAAGCGTGGGGCACAAGATATTTCCTTATATACGCATGTATGGAGGCCAAGTAAGGTTATGTTAGAACCGCCAATCTCGTGCATACCCTTCAGCTTAGTGTCGTTAGCTTTCCATCTCCTCCTAAGTTGACCTCGTCAGCTTTGAGCTGTAGACTCCCTACTGTCGTCACTTGTCAATGGCCACAAGTAAGACCGACGGGTTTGTTTGGTACGTCGTTTTATGCCTTTTTCGTCAGTGAGTATTCATATTTGTAATATTATCCGTATCAAATAGGATGTTTGGTGGAAGTGAGGTTCAGTTCGTATGGTCTGAATCCCCAATCACTGCTATACCACAGGGCTTTAGTTGCCTAACAATACAAAAGAAATGTGAATTGCAAATTCAGAGGATTGTTAGGTAGCTAAAGCCCTGTGGTATTGTTAGGCAACAAAAGCCTTGTGATGTTGCCTATGTGGCTTTCCCTATTAATTAGCCTTGCCCAGATTTTACTTTCCAAAATGAGCAAAACTTAGGTACAGTACTTAAGTGTTGTTTCTTAGGTTTCCCTTTTAAGATTTTACCATGTGGATTTTTTCTCATGGGAAGGAAATGTATTTTTTAGTTAAGTAACTATATAGTTAAATCTTAAGAGGGGAACCTAATTCTTCAAAAAAGAAAAAAAGAAAAAAAAGGGAACCTAAGAAACAGTACCTAAGGTACTGTACTTAAGTTTTGTCCATCCAAAATAAATAGATAGGGAGATAGAGGATTTTCCTATCTCAATCATTTGGCTAGAATCCAATTTTAAGCCTACATATAGCCTCTTTTTATCTTAGAGTTTTCAAATGTGTGCACCACCACCTCTTTAGCCAAAAGAACATTTTTAGTGATGTTTTCTATTTGGAATGAATGCAAGTTAGGATGGACAAGATATATCTAATTCTTACAACTAGAATTCTTGAAATCACCTTGTAATAGAAGTTGCGTTGATAGGCCTAAATTGATGATTGGGCTTTTTTTTTTTTTTTTTTTTTTTTTTTTTTTTTTTAATTTTTTTTATAATAATTATAAAGGGATCGCATGTGTGATTAAATTGCATTATAACATGGAACATTCTAAGCATTAATGAGTCTTGCCATTTTTCGAATTCATGACTCCTAGACTAACATGCGTAACAAGTCATAATAACTTTTCTATCACTAGGCCACCTCCCGAGTTGTTATCACGATCTTGTGTTATTCCTTATTTTAATAAAATATATAATAGGTTAATAAAAAGGTAGTTAAAAATTAGAATGTATTAAATAATAAAATTAATATATATATGCCTATAATAAATAGAAAAAGGTCAAGGAAATCTATTAAAATTAAAATTAAAATGTATTCTTTCTTATGTAATTACTTATTATTATTATTTTTTGTTCATAAAAAAGAAAAAGAAAAAGAAAAAGAAAAAGAGAGCTACTAGTACTACGCCGCCCATCATTCATCGTAGCATCTCTCACTCACGCACACAGTCTGTAGATATTATTAATTTATTATTATATACTCTCTTTCTCTATATATAAACAAACAAACTCACGCTTCTCAAAGCAAAAACCCAAGCCCGGTTCTCTCTCTCGCTCTGCTTGAGAATCAAAGAAAGAGAGAGAGACACTAAGAAGAAGAAGAACATGCAGATCTTTGTGAAGACTCTCACTGGGAAAACCATCACTCTCGAGGTCGAGAGCAGTGACACCATCGACAATGTCAAAGCCAAGATCCAGGTCCCTCCTTTTTTTTTTTTTTTTCTTAAATATCTTTATTCAAATTCGCTTTAGGGTTTGCGATTCTAAAATTGGAGCCTTTTTTTTAGGGTTTCTGGTTCTTGATTTGATTCTTTACCTGTGGTTCTTTTGTGTGATCGTCTTGCTTATAGCTTCAAGCTAGGGTTTTTTTATTTTATTTTATTTTTTATTTGCGAATATTATTGTGCTTTTGGGTTTTTCTTTTTTGATAATAATAATATTGTTGTTTTATGGATGCTTTTGGTTGCTGAAGCAACAAGAGGGAAAAGTTGCGAATTTTGATTCTGAATAGTGAATATTTTGGGTTATTATCTTTCTGGGCATGGATTGCTTTTATTAGATTATTCATCCCAGGAAAAAAAAAGGGATTTCTTTTAGATTGAAATTAGTCTTGTGTGTGTGTGTGTGTTTTGCTAATTTTCTAATCCAAGAATTAGGAGAGCTATTGGTGAAGAGAGCAAATTGTTAAAGCCAATATTGAATTTAGTGTCTGCTTTGTAAACATGGCATCTTGTAATGAATTTTTGAACATGGGGAAAGTTTAAATTTTCCTGCCCAGTAATTAAATTGAAAATTTAGTCAAATTAATGATATTAATGATTTTTATTTTTATTTTTTTATATCAGTTATTTAGTTTGTGTCTTTTTATTTTATAGAAAGAGAATTTTAACAAAAAGAAGACTGTATAGTGTATTTGGTAGCTAATTGGGCAATTGATGACCCTGCCTCTTTACAATAGTCCATAGCCTGGGTTTTTTATTTTTATTACTATTATTTTTTTAAAGCATGTGATTTATGGTTTTCTAATAAGAAAGGATGCTTATGCGGTTAGTGTTGTTAAAAGCGCAACTAGGTCATTGAAGCATGAAGCGTGTTTACTGCTGGGCTTGAGGTGCACCTTTTGGATGAAAGTGCTATAAATAATGCCCTTTTTAATATTTCAAGGAAATTATCTTAAAATAGGTTTTCTAATAATTAATAATTTTTTTTTGAAATAATTAGAAAGCTCTACTCTACTACTTGAACCCCTCCCCTTCCCCTCAACTCCTACCTAGGGAGGTGCCATCAGACCAATTGGGTCATTGGCAGATTTTTAATAATGAATAAAAAACTTGGGAAAATTCCTTCTCTCTCTCTTTCTCTCTCAAAATAAAACTAGCAATATCTTGTTTAATTGGCTTCATCTCTTTGTGTGTGTGCACGCATGTGCATATGCGTGCTTCGAGTCCTCTTGTTTGTCTCCCCTTAACCCAAAATCATAGTATTGGATTTGTTCTGGTTCACCCAAAAGCGTAGCCTAGTTTAGGGGTTTTCCTCCCTTTTTTCTAAAATCATAACAGATGAGTAGCTTTAGTTATACTGAATATTGTAATTATTTAAGAGTATGTAAATGACATCTAATTATTTCATACTTGCACAGCGCTCTTAACCATTTGAGAATTTTGATTTTTTAATTTTGTTTTTGTTTTTTTGAAAAAGGGGGGGGGGGATTATATGTTATGACTTAGGAGTCTTTTTCTTAGAAGCTACATATAATACTTAGAAATTATGTTCTTTACTTCAATCATGCCCATGTTTGTGCTTTGCACTTGTAGGCTTTAAGGAGATCTTTGTGTTTAAGTGTATTTGGCACATTTAACAATATTTATTCAGCTTTTGTGGGTAGACATGAATTTTATTTTGGTGTTATTATGTTGCTTTATAATTTTGTTTGATGTGATACTCACTGTTTTTTTGTTTATAATATTATAATTTTTTTACAAGTTATGGAGAGTATTAATTATGTGGTGGTGTCTAGAGTCTATTATCAATTACATACTAGTACAGAATATGTTTGATTTCTGCTTTTGAACACTTAATAATATATTTACCCACTTCATCACGTATTGTGAACTCTAGGTTTTGTTTAATTATGCCATCAGGCTCCTTATAGGCAGCCTAGATATTGAAATGTTTTTGATTTATCAAGTCTATGATGCTGGAAAAATCTCAGAACCACAGAATTGATTGAGAAAGTGTAATGGGAATTAGACTGGAATTGAGAAAGATATCTTAGCTTAATGATTGTGTGTTCTCTGGTTTTTGCAAAAAATTAAAGATGGTTCAGTTAAAAATGCAACTTAGATATAAACACCAGAAACAGAACCTTAGCAATTTTTTAGTGACCTGCTTTTCTTCTGTACAACATTCTTCCCTTTTGCAATTATTTTAGCATGCTGTAGCGGGTGGAAATGATGGGATATATAAAAAAAAACAATGTATCTTGATTTTCTCCTGTAAGTTGCGGCATTTATGTTTAACTAAAGTTGGAATGTATGATTTTCAGGACAAGGAAGGTATCCCCCCGGACCAACAGAGGCTGATTTTTGCTGGTAAGCAATTGGAAGATGGTCGAACTCTTGCTGATTACAACATCCAAAAGGAGTCGACACTTCACCTGGTTTTGAGACTTCGGGGAGGAACTATGATTAAGGTGAAGACTTTGACAGGAAAAGAAATTGAGATTGATATCGAACCAACTGATACCATTGATCGGATCAAGGAACGGGTTGAGGAAAAAGAAGGAATTCCTCCTGTTCAGCAAAGGTTTTATTTTCTTTATCTTCAAATATTATTCTACTTGAGTGGACTATAATTATACATTTATTTATTGCAAGTTCTTCTGTAGTGACCTCCATGGTGTGGATGGGTTGGCTAAGGATCAAAGCTTCCTATTACAACCACCCTGTGAGTAAACAGATATAGGCTATGGGTGGACCTTCAGTGTACAGGTTTTACCCATTCACCCAAAAGTGGGCATGGTTCCTCTTCATTTTAAAAGAAATATGCTTTATTTAGTAACTAATCATAGCTGTAAGGTTCAAAAAGGATGTAAATACTTGGCATTCACTCCATCCCACTTTATAGTTTTGGTTTGAAATGACACATATCAGTCGGGTGTTAAAAATATGGTGCTTTGAAAATGTCCTTCACTTTATATTACAGGTAGCATGACTTTGTATTAGAATATTGTTGCTTTTTCAAAAAAGTAATGGTAGCATGGGAAATTGACAAAGAACTCCAAGCATGTATGTTGGGGTTGTCCAAAATTGACAAAGAACTCCAAGAATTTACAATAGGACAGACGGAGTATATTTATTCTTTTGATACATGTTTCTTTTTCACATAAATTTAAAATATATACTTTTTGTTTTTTTGTTTTTTTTTTCTATAATCAGAATTTCATTTGAGACAATGAAAATTTGGGTGTGTATTTTTGCAAATTATTACTTGTTTTCTTTTTGATTGGATGGCATCATTTCTGTTCTTTTGGGGATTTGCTCTCTTGATAGGATTTGAATCTTGCTTTTGTCGCATTCATGGGTCTTTATCTCACCTAAGTTCTAGACTGTATATGAGATTGGAAATTACATTATTTGCATGCTTTTGAATTGCTATTAGTCATAAATTTTTTTCATTTGTTGTTAACTGTTGCTTGATTTTCTGCAAAGAAAAATTTTCATCTTTAACAGTTGCTTCCAAATTTGTTTTCAATCAATGTCTAATTTAACCTGTTGCTGCTCATATAAATCAATTTCATTCAATTGGTTCTTAGTGAAAATAATGTGAATTCTGAATATGGTCTGTGTCTGTGCCTTTGTTTGAGTGCTAGCCAATGCCAAAAATGGTCAGTGCCTGTGTCTTGTATGATTTGAAACTATTATCTCATTAGAACTATTACTGATTGCAGGCTTATCTACGCTGGTAAGCAGCTTGGAGATGACAAAACAGCTAAAGACTACAATATTGAGGGTGGTTCTGTCCTTCATCTGGTGCTTGCACTGAGAGGTGGCAGTTGTTAAGTGGTACTATCATAGGAAACCAGTTGAGGTACTATGTGTACCGATACTTTTATGAACGTGTAAGTTGCATGCGTGTGGATAAAACCAAAATGTGGCAGTAAACTTGTTCTAAGGAACTATTCTGGTACCAAATGCTGTTAATTCGCCTTATTTTCTACATCTACTGTTAACTTTTTGTGCATGTACAATATTTTGAATTTTGATATGCATTTCTAATTTTAGATGGCCGTAGGCCATCAATTTTATGGAATTGAGATTTCTCTTATGAATTCATGTTGGAGCTCATTGTTATGGATGACATGTAATGTGAGTCCAAAATAAACGTGTACCAGGCAAAGCCAAGGTGACTTTGGTTATTGGAATAAACTTTCCCAAATTTATTCGTTGGTATCTGGTGATGGTGATTATTGATTGAAACAGTGGCTTGTCAATAGAGAAGGTGGATAAGAAGGAATGTTTATGGGTTCACTCGCTAAAAGGAGATTGTAAGGATAAAAAAAGTATATGCATGTAGGGACGCCATGGCTTCTTTGGAGTTCCACTAAGAACTAGGTCAATGATCATCAAGAGTAGATTCTTATGCCCAACATCTGCTTCAAATGTATGCCAGGCTGCTAGCTGTGCAAAAGGACTAAGTGCTCGGAAAAGAGATTGTTATATACTCTATTGTTGATAAAAATGCGACTTTTCTAGGTTTTGGGTTTTTAACTGCGGGTGATATACAACCAAATCCTTAAAACTAATGAGCTTGTTCGCGCGCGCACGCACACATTTATTGATTTAAAGAAAACTTGACATCTCAACCAACCGGTTGAACTTTGGTCAATTGGCATGGAAATCAATATCATATTTGTGAGAGTCGGTGTGGGGTGGAGTGGGTCATACTGTTTGGGAAAATTAGGCGGATTGATGCATAAGCTTGGCTATTTTGTTAAATAAGGAAGTGACCCTTTTGTTAAATAAAGGAGTGACTAGCAAAATTTGCTGATAGATGCCTCTCAATTCTCTCTGACACAATCCTTTTCCCACCACTTGGTTAAACAGGTGAATTTGCTGCCGTGAAAAACAAATCAACTCCATCCCCAACATTCATGAAATCCTTGAGAACATTGAAGCAGGCACCTACCCCTGCTTATTTCTAATAACTACTAAAATCGCAAGGCAAATCTAACTGAATGTGGAGAAGCATGAACATTCAGTAATTATCCAATATTCTAGGAATAATATAGTGATGTGTTACTCCATTTTTTTCCACATAAAAATAGGTTTTATTAATTAATTTCATAGTATGTTGTGCCGTACTTTGAAAATACTTGATAATTTTTATATATGCATCTTGATAGTCTTTATGATGTTAAAAATTATAACACAAATCATGTGTTGTTATTATGATACGCTACTTGTAAATCAATGCTACTTTGCCACATCAAGCACATACCACACTCAAAGCCCTTACCTATAGCCTCAATTAGGGATGGCAATGGGGCGGGGCGGGGCCGAAGGATGGGGTCTTCGTCCCCGCCCCGCATGGTTTTATCTTACCCCATCCCCGCCCCGCCCCGCATGACGGGGAATACTTTCTCACCCCATCCCCGCGCCTTGGGGCCCCACGAAGCCCCGCCCCACCCCGTAAAACTCTACTTTTTGTTAATTTGCCCTACAACTAGTACAATTTTTTTAATGAAACCTATTTCATTAATAAAAATATACTTGAAATTACAACTAAATTTATCCCATAAAATCAAATCAATTTTTAGAAAAAATTGAATAATATATCCAAGTGTTTATCAAGATAATCATTAAAAAAAATAAAAAAATAAAAATCTCATAGTATAACACAACAAAATAAAGGCAGAGAATCACATTGGGTAGAATAAAATATGATAATATTAATATGTTTGTTTAAATAGTAGGGTTTTAGGGTATGAAAATTTTACAATTATAACTTTTAGTAACGCGGGGCGGGGCAGGGATGGGGAGGGGCGGGGCAGGGTGGGTCTAAAAAGCCTAAACCCATCCCCGCCCCGCCCTGTGGTGCGGGGCTAAAATCTTGCCCCATCCCCGCCCCACCGCTTTTGCGGGGTGGGGAAAACCCGCGCGGGGCGAAGCAGGGAGGGGCGGGTTAAGCGGGGCGGGGAAAAATTGCCATCCCTAGCCTCAATACAAAAACTCCTTATCAAAATTCAACATTCTTCTTACCTTTTCCATTTGTGGGTTCCTTTTTTGGAAAGTACCCAAGTTCATTGATGATAAGGGATCTTGGGCCTCCAAGGATTCGTTGGACTGGATCCAGTTCTTTGCGACCTATTGAGGTTGTTATATGAACTGATTTGTGTGCAAGTCACATAAAGCTCCTCAAGGCAAAAATGCAATTCCTCCTAAGCAATAAAATACCATTATAAGTGTGCGTTTGCGTACTGCAGTTTTAGTGTTTGCATTTGGCTGGTCCCATGGCATTGTTCATAGACCAACCAACTTGTACAAAACACATGAACAGTGTTTTGGCATTTTAAAAAATATTTTACTACAATGTTTTTAACAATAAGTTTTTAGTTTTCAGCAAATAAGCGGTATCCAAATAGACCCTTAGTGTTTTATTGTCATAAAATGACCCTTTACTCTTATGAAATAAGTAAAATAATTATTCATAATATTCATAATGAGAAGGAGATTGAAATAGAATATTTAAGGCTTATATTTTATTGTGTGAACATTTAAAAGAGTTCCTTCACTTGGTTTCCCAAGCGTGATGTCATGGTACCCCGAACATGATGTCATGGTTCCCAAGGGTGCTAAGCCTGTAATCCATGGAACCTAGGATGTTGATTCCTTGAACTATAAGATCTTTCTCCATGCTTATTATGCAATGGAGTTTTGCCCTTTCTCTTTACCTCTATAGGTCCTACATAAGAACACATTATACAATACATATATCTTCAAATAATTGTTAGTTTCTTAGATTGTGATATACATTTTAATACATATACATCTATGTAAATGAATTTCATGAGAATGAGTCAGCCACAAGGATCCTGGCCCCCAATTCTCACAGATTTAGTGCTTTTGCATAAGACTTGTTGGATTTGGAACTCAAGTCCAAGTAGCTTTGTTTGGGCATTGCCTTCCAAGATAGTTAGGTGAGGAGGATTTTGTGGGAGAGGGTAATATATGATGTGTGCATGTTTTGGCATATGTTTCTTTGGAGACTAAGTGATATTTTGAATGATCTCAAGGATATGGGACGAATTCCTCCATCTTGACTCTCTTATTTTGTTCCTTTTCTCTCCCCTCTCCCTTGCTAGGCTCTTAAAACTCTAATAATTATCTTTATGAACCTCTGAACTCTCCCCTTTTTCCTCCATTGGAATCCCCTCTCCCCCCCCCCTTTCTTCTGCTATGTCTTAGTGTTTCTTTTATAATGGACATGGTCTGGTACCCCAGGCGAGGACGTCCCTAGTCTGCTGGATAAAACCATGTCCTCTGGACCTAAAAAAGTGCATTGGGCAGAGGTTTAGCTTAATTAGGCAATTATAACTCAAAAGGGGTGTTTGTCCTTAGTTACAAATGGAAGATTCCTTCTTGGAAAGTCAAAAGAGTGGGCGGGCTGCTCAATGCAGTGGACGACAGCTTTGATTGAAAACGACAACTGAGAGAAAATTGTGGGGTGATGTCATGCACATGGAGGAATTGAGTTTTCCATTGGTTCATGCATTTCAAGCAAATATATGAACCAAGGAAAATCGTTGGGATCCTCCTTTCACCAGAAATCACTCCCCTATCGGTCAAACCACTTCTCTCTTACTATTAACTCGGGATCCCATGGGCTTGGACCATGGGTTACAAAGATAATATCTGGTTTTTCTAGATTTTTTAATGGTTTTTGCTAGAAATCTAAACATACACTTTGGCTTTCCCATACGTCAGCCAAGTTCCTTTTCTCAAGGTTTCAAAAGGACACATCAAAGTCCTAGGGCCTTGATGTTGATTCTTCTTACTGCATATCCTCTGGCCTAATCGAGATCCTTCTTCTTGCTGCATGTCCTCTGGCCTGACCAAGATTGGGTCCTCTTCTTTTTTTATTTTATTTTATTATTATTTCTTTCTTTTTCCTTCTTTTTGGGACTTTGGGCCTTCATGGTCTTTCTTAACTTCATGAATTGGGCCTTCTTTTGTTAAGGTCCATGGTCTTTCTTTACTTTTCATAGAACGGGCTTTCTTGTCAAATTTTGGTCCTCTACACCATTCTACTAGAACCAGTATTTGTTACACCAATTAAGAGAATTAAAGAACAGAAGAAAGGGAAGATCTCATAGAGCTTTAGCTATAGACTCATATATAGAGATGGCCATGGACTGAGTTTGGGTTGAGTATGCCTGAATCTGACCCCAACCTTTTATCCATGTATACCCAGATTTCGATATCAGTTAAGCACTTGTACCTAATTTTTATGTGGATTTTTACCCATTGATACCTAGCCTTGACCCTTATTTATTTATTTATTTAAATTTATAAAATTCAAATGAAAAACTCGATTAAACTATTTGTTTCAATGACTCACTCTTATTACTGGAAAGTTTTTAAAATCCTAGGTAAGTGTTTGTAAATGTTGGTAACTATAATTGCATGGACATGTTAAAGTCATCAACAAAAGATTTACATCTCAGAAAACCATAAATGATTTGATTTGTGTTACACAAATTAATTTGTGACTGTAACTATTATATGCTTACATAATAAGAATCTATATCAGATTTTAGTACCTTGAATTATTGTTTCTCCTTGCAGCTCAATGCCGTATTCATCTGTTTCAGCTTTTATTTGACATCTTGGTGAACAAAAATTTTCTTCAGCTCTACATCACATTGTTTTTCAGTTTCTGATACCGGTTGGTATTCATAGGATTGGATGATCTAAAGTTAAAAATGTGATTTTGCATCCAAACCTTCAAACTAAAAGCCAATTTCTCTCTCTCTCTCTCTTATTATTATTTTTTTTTTAAATTTTTTTCAACAAAATAGGATTTCAACGTATATATAAGTTCATAATCCATTTCAGGTTCAATGGTTTATGACTCTTCCAAAGCTACTTAACCAAATAGGATACTTAGACTTGACCCAAAACCCCCTTTTTTGTGCTTTTTTATATCTTATTTTTTATAATAAATAAACAGAAATAGACCCATTTTATATCACATTTCAATTCAAATTAGCAAAAGTAATGTCTCCTTGAAAAGATTTATCCACAGATATCCAAACCATTGGTGATTCTTTTGGACTATTATGCCAAATTTGTAAAGAAAAATTACAGTATGTGTGCGATTATTGCTCAATATGTTCTAATTACAGAACCTTCAATAATTGCAACTCGCCACCAGATTCGGGCATGTGACAAAACCTGCCCCAATACCCGAATTCCCTATGGGGTTGGGTAAAATCCACACTAATCGGGTTGGGCCGGGATGGGTACCCATTGCCCAATGGATTTTGGCCATTTTTATATAAAGCATTGTTCTTAAAGGCTAATTTTCTGCCACCTATAATGATTAATTTGGCGAAACTGGATTTCAGCACATATATGATATATTCTTAAGGTTAGGTTATGGCATTAAGGATGCACGACCAAGGTGAAGATTCAAACAACCCTTATCTTGAATGTTTTCTTCCCATCGAGAGAGTGAAAGAGCTTAGGAAATTGGAGGGGTCAAGATTCAAGAGAGAAGTGTAGATGGGCCAAAGGTATTGAGATAGACTAATGGAGAGAGTTTCCTTCGATTTGGTCAATTTTTTTTTAAAACAAAATAGTTAGTCATGTATCAGCCCAATGACAAATATAATTCAGACCACAACAACTTCCAAAAAGGGGAAAAAAGAAGAAGAATGGTTGGAGACTTGGAGTAAAAAGTGGTTCGATTGGGTTTCAAGTGATAATACAATGGTTATAACATTTTTTATGGTGTCTCAAGTTTGTTGTTTGAATCCCACCTCCTACTTCAACTCACAACAACTTCTAAGGAAAAAGAAAAAGAAAATGAAAATAATGGTTTGAGTAAAATGTGGTTTAGGGTTCAAGTGATAGTCTAGTAGTAATGATATCTTTATTGATACCTCAAATTCATGGTTCAAACCTACTTCCATCCCCATTATCAACCTTTTTACTTATCTCAAAAAGATGGTTCGATTCATTTTGAGAATATTGGAGTGTTAATGTGTAATTTAAACAATAATTATGTAATATATATATATATATATATAGAGAGAGAGAGAGAGAGAGAGAGAGAGAGAGAGAGAGAGAGATGGGTTCAGGTGTAACTCTTTATTTTTTAAACCATTGGATTTAAGTAGATCTAACGATAAAAAAAAGACCTTCATTTATGCTGATATTCTGATTAATATTTCATTAATTATATCTTATTTATTGTATTCCATACCTATCTTTAAACCTAAAAAAAACACAAAAAAGTATATGTATCTCTCTAATTTTTTTTTTCCCACTGTTTCTAAAAAAAAAAAAAAATCCTCACGCCTCTCTGTCTCTCTGTCTCTTTGAGTTAGTTTTTGAGTTTATTGGTGTTCTAGTTTTGCTTTAAGTGTTGTTACTTGAACTTTGTACTCTATTCATTTGATGCAATGCAATCTTCTCGTTCATCAAAAAAGAATAAAGTATCTTTCAAGACACCCCCCCGCTCCGCTTTATCTAGAATCTAAGTTAATTTTTTTTTCTCACTTGCTGTAATAAATAAAAAAAATTTTGATTACAATTTCTTGTCACGACCATGGAATTAAATGATATAGTCTGCGAGATTTTCCTTTCATCGGAATAAGAATCTACCTAAGCTGATTCCTAAACATAAATTTGTCCAGAGTTTGCAACATACATATGAAACTAAAGACGGTTTGATACTTTGCCATTGATGATGGTTGTTTTTGGGTTTACCATCGAGCGGTAAGAAAATAAAACTTAGTCTATGATTTTTTATTATTTATCTATTATTTAAGGGGCTTTCTCTTTTTGGATTCCTCAATTTTGATACTCAAAATACCCTCAAATTTACCAGTTTGTAAAACTTAAATAGTAGGATTAGATGTGGGTTCCAATTAGCTCAACTGGTAAAGTCTCCAATAGTTGAGTAAGAGATCTTGAGTTCAATTTCTGCCTACACCAAAAACTGATTGGTGTCTTGGTCAAGTAAAATATGCTAAAATTTCGGATAAAACTACCACTCTTCCACAATCACAAGTTAACAAAAAAATTTAATTGTATTATAGATTAAATGAAAATTTAATCATTCAAAATTCTTTCTTATTCCATAATTAACCACCAATATTGTCAGCACCCAAAATAAAATATAAAAAAATAGAAGAAGAAGTTAACAATTGGATAAGATAAATAATGATGAACTATCGCTTTAAAAAAAATCCACCTACAAATTCTCACAAACACAACTTCAAACTTCAACCCATTATTATTAAGCAGTTATAATGTTCTCCCTCCATCCCTATCCTCCATAGCAACAACTATTTTTGTATGTAGCCTCTGTAATGAACATTGTTTTATGTTTTCAGGATAAAAGTTTGCAATCAACAGGCAGGGGACGTGAAGTCTATGCTACAAATGATATGCCACCATTTTGAAGTCCCTTCATATTGACAACCCGGCTACTAAAGTTCATTATGGAGTCTATATTCCTAACAGAGCAACAACATCTCTAGAGGTAATTATTTCATATTGTTTGGATCTAAATATATTTTAGAATGTATTGTGGGAGTTGGATTTGGGAAGTGCCTTCCTAAGTTTAGTAAGGCCAAAGTCACATGTTTAATTTTTTAGTGCATTATGTCTTAAGAGATCAAAAAATTATTAAAATTTATCCAAAAAATAGAAGAGCATGCTCAGAGACTAGTTTTAAATTTAATAGGATATGAATCTATACCGTCCATTTAATGATTACTATTCTTTATCATTACTTTAAGAAACCAATTACTTTTTTCTTTTTCTTTTTTTTAATGTAAACGCAATTTGAAGTCAAATTCTTCATTGGAATATGTTGAGCTAACAGCTAACTGAAAACCTATATAAACATCTTTAACTTAATTCTTGATACTTCTTTAGATTATGGATTTGTTGTATTTTCGGAAAAATCCAATGATGATTGTTGAAAAACATTGTTGCTTTGTAATAAATATTTAAATACAACACGTGTCAAGAGTTCATAAAATAGGTAGATGCAAAGACAAATGAACTTGTTCTTCTCAATCGATCAAATAAAAAATGAACTACTATTTCCAATTAAGCACTTAGCTGAAGTTACTTGACCATTCTATTTCTCACTGATTATCTATCTCAGATATTTTTCTTGTATATTTTATTTTTTTTCAAGTATAGAAATTAAAGTAGTTAAAAATGGCAGTGTGCCCTTTAATCAAGCAAAAAAACAATAAATAAGGAGAGAAAGAAAATACTACTATTAATTATGAATGAGATGGAAAGTAATAGCATTTAATGATATTTTTTTAGCCATTAGATCATTTACAAATCTACGGTGTAAAAAATGTGTAATTTTACAAGAGTTATATCAGGTGTAACTTGAACCTATCTCATATATATTGTTAGGGTACTATTTTTATTACACCTAATTTTATTTAAGTAACACCTATTTACTTTCAATTACACACACCCTATTCTATTTAAAGCCTAAGAATACTTATGCTTGGCAATATTTGAAAAGCCCATGATTCAAGTCTATGGCAAAACAATTTTATCAATGGAATTCAAATCCATAATCAAAACCCATGGTTTAAACCCATGACAATTTATTTATCCAAAACCCAATTCTTATTGGCAATATCAAAACCCAATTCTTATTGGCAACATCAAAACCCAATTCTCATTGGCACTACTTTATCAAAAAGAAAAAGAGCCCAAGATTATCAACGCTTGGCAAAGAAAAAATATCATGGTAAAATGTTTCCATGGCAAAAGGGACCATGGCAATCATCTTATAAAAAAAATACTCATTGATAGCTATCTTGAGGATTATGTTCTCGTATTATAAATCCATGAAATACATGGACATCATTTGCATCATGATATCCATAATATATACCTTCAACACTCGTGGTCAAACATTCAAATCCACAAGCTCATCATTTAAATTATTAGAAACCATGAACATTATTTGCAATATGGAATTCATCATAGTAAGCGTTATTTACAAAAGTATTTGAAACTTGTCCTACTATTTCAAACAATACAACTAATTGCTCAAAGGTCCATTGCAAGTATCTATGAAAAAACCCAAACTGTTCACTAACAAAAGTCCGTGAGGGATAAAAACCCATGGCAAACATGTGTTATGACTATTTTGTAGAATGCACACAACTTGGCCCAAAAGAACCAACCCAGTCCAAAAAACATCAGCAGAGGGCAAAGGATTGGGAGTGGACAACCAACCCTTGTTCATCACTAACCAAAAAGAGCAACTAGAGACTCATACAAGGGAACCAAGCCCTTGAGAATGGACTAAAGGCTGTCCCATCAGTTTTTTGCCACCCTCTACCTAACGTGAACAATGCCCGAGGGTTGTCATGTCAGCTGAAGTCTGAAGAATGATGGAACTCCATCATTTTTCTCAAGACTGCACCTCCAGCGGAAGGGGAGCTGAAAACCAAATTAACCAAACTTCAACAAATTGATGCTATAAAAGTTGAGAACATTCAAGATGTGATTCATATGCCAAGCCCATGAATCCTAAAGGGGAAAAATTGGAAACATGTGGTTTGGAGTGCATAAAGGGATCTCCAGCAGAACCCCCTGAAGTAGACTAAAACTTGACACCTGGTTTGGGGGTGTTAAATTTTACTTCTCAGGGGTTCGAATCTCAGTTGCAACATTAGGATTCGCTTTTGATACGCGCCTCAATCACAATAATTAAGCTTAGCCCCAAATCCTGGCATTTAATGCAAAACACTCTAAAATCCCATTATTACCCAAAGAAGCAAGGCAACCCCTAAAATGGATTTTCCTACTTCTGATAAAAAACCCCAAGAAAGCTTGACCTTGATTCAGCACCTTTGAGTAGTCATACATTTTTGGATTCTTGTCAATTAATGCTTCCCTAAAACTCCATTATAAAAACACAAGCAACTAACCAGAAAGATAACCTAGCTACCCCTCTGAGACTTTGAGATTCGTTGGCCATTTTTACTGGTAGTTCAGCTCTCTTTTAGCTCACTACCCATCACCTTTAACCTACACCCATCTAATCCCAGATATTCTTCTCCCCCTTTACACTATCACAACTCATAAACATCTTCCAACTAGTCACAAACAACCCGCTACTCATAAAAAGCTTCAATCTCAGCATCAACCCTATCTCACTCACTCAAAAATAGTCCATATTCAGCTCTTCCATGCCTTGTAAACACATATTCACCAAAGTCTTAGTTTAATTAACCTACACCCATCTAATCCCAGATATTCTTCTCCCCTTTTACACTATCACAACTCATAAACATCTTCCAACTAGTCACAAACAACCCACTAGTCATAAAAAGCTTCAATCTCAGCATCAACTCTATCTCACTCACTCGAAAATAGTCCATATTCAGCTCTTCCATGCCTTGTAAACACATATTCACCGAAGTCTTAGTTTAAATACTTGCTGCACTGAGCTGGGATCTTTTCTCTCCCTTCACACCATGCTAATTAATCCTCCCTTTTTTCTTCCTAGGGAACCTTTGACTTTTACTTTTTACTTTACTGTTGAAGGATATAATGTATTTATAACAATTGAACTCTTCCCTCACATTGATGTAATGATGGCTAAAAGTACAATAAATTCCTCTTGAATGAGACACATAAGGACCTAAAATTTGTTTAAATTTGTCTAATCATTGATTGCTGGGCCATGTAATTCCATTCCTACCGTTGGACAATTTATCTTTTGGACTTAAATGTAACTTCACCCTTACTATTGGAGAATTTATTTCCTTTGAACTATCAGAACAGGACCACTAATGTACTAACTAAGTATTATAAAGTATTTTTCATTAGGCTTTTGTTGCTGTTTTGTTAATTGCAGCCTTTGTTTTTTTTGCTTAGATAGGCTTGTCATCACACCGAAAGCCTTTGGGTGCCATCTCAAGAGACCAAAGTTGAGTTTCAGCTTGGTTTCTTGACATTTCATTCAGAGACATCAATTTCCCCCTCAACATATATATATATATATATATATATATAAAACTTTTTTCACTATTACTGAAGTGATCGAATATAAGTGGTGAGAATTAAAAGTGATGGATTAATGTAAAAAATTGTCCACTACTCATAATTGACAACTTCAACAATTGTGAAAGATATTGTTCAAAAATTTGCATATGTACCATTACAATTTAAACAAAACCAATATGGAAAGTAGCAATTTTTCTTTTTATGTCATGGTGACGAATCTCTCTCATATGAGGAAGTGAAAGAAATTTGATATATCAATGTGATACTAAATTCCTTCTCCTAAAGTAAGCTTCAAAGGAAAGAGTCTTTGGTTAGCTAACAAGAATATATGTAAGACTAAATAAATTCATTTTCACCAATGTGAGACTCAAAGAAAGGTCGGAACACACACCAATAAGTCCTACACAATAAGTTATAACTGGACTGGCTCTCTCTCACATCAAGGTCAGTGTGTGAACTCTGTTCTATTATTTATGACCCATGTATTTTCACCATCCAAAATTAAACTTTTGATGTTGAGGGCACCTAACGTTTTCCTTGGGAATTGTCACAACATTTTAGGTAAAGCAATGACCCATCAGGAGATCTTAATTTAAAGGAAAAGAACATAAAAATTAGATTTATGGTAAGCAGTATCTATTAGATTGCATTTATTGCTTTGCTTATTTACAAAATCAGCCAGGAAATAAATTTATCATTTATGTTTTTTCTATTTTATTTTGCTAATCAGAATCAAAGTGGCCCATGTTTTTTCTTACTATGGCCCAAACCACAAAGTGGTCAAAATTAGGGAAATTGAAATCTGAGCGATTTTACATTCCTGTTTGAAGATTTCATCTTGGACCAGCTCCTCAAGTATCACTCATATCTTTAATTTGTTTCACTTTCTTTGAGTAAACAAGCAATTTAATGAGTCAAACTCTATGCTTTAATTAGTAACTGCTTTACAATCTAACCAAAAAGTAGATGAGGATTCCCTCAAAAAAAAAAAAAAAAAAAAAAAAAAAAAAAAAAAGAAGAGAGATGAGGAGACATGATTGAATGAGAAATTAAGACTAAAAAAAAAAAAAAAAAAAAACAAAGCACCTAAAGAAGTTCAATAGGAATTTGATACTAATAAGAGGAAGAAAATAAGGAGCTTTGCTGTTTAGCTAACTACCAAATTGGGTCAATGTTGATTAAAAAAGTAGGCTATAAATTAATTCATTTTGGAAAAATTTTGTAACGTGTTGAAGTGGTTCTTTATATTTTATTTCTACATCTTGAAATAGTATAAAATGTTCCTATAAAAGTAAAAAAACTAAACATGATTACCGTGTAGATTAAACAACCCGACTATAATTTAAAAATTGTTACCTGTTGAATTTTAATTTAAGGGACACATTTGGTGCCTAAAATTTGGTACAAGTTCAATTTTAATCCCGCAAATTTGGA
The DNA here is from genome assembly GCF_001633185.2 of Quercus lobata. NCBI lineage: Eukaryota > Viridiplantae > Streptophyta > Magnoliopsida > Fagales > Fagaceae > Quercus > Quercus lobata. Next base: position 80,268,685 of record NC_044907.1, read on the forward strand.
AAGTTCAATTTTAGTCCATTAAATGTTTAAAATCGAACAATTTAGACTTTTCCATAATTTTTCACCCATTTTGTTTGCTTAACAACATGTTGGATAAATTGATGATGCAACAATTTTAATTGGAAAAATATAGAGACACAATTTTTATGCCACAACTTTGAAGTGGTTGACTATGAATAATAGAAAAAAAAAGTGGTGAATTCATATGAAAATGGTTGTATACCACTGTAATCCACCACAGTATTAAGTTGTGGCGAATTGTGTGGTGACATGGCTTTCTTTAGTGAACATGCATGTATTAAATACATTTCTTTTTCCAATGAGAGGACCTATTAGAGTTAAAAGGAGTGGGTTTAGTTAGCTCAACTGACTAGTAATGTTTTTTTGTTATTGAATAAGAAATATGGACTTTAGCCCTGCCTACACAAAAGCTAATTAATATCTTAGCTAAATGATAAAGAGTAATCGTTATGAAACAGACGTCATAAATTGAAATACTATTGTATATATAAAAAAAATTGATGGAAAATTAAAGGCTAATCATTGTTTTTTAAACATTTGAGGGACTAAAATCGAATTTTTCAAATTTGAGAAACTAAAATTAAACTTGCACCAAATTTTTAGGACCAAATGTGCAATTCATCCTTAATTTATTATAGTATTAGTAAAGAACCAAAGTGAACCAAATATGTGGTTTAAACAATGACTACTTCATGCAAGTGCAAAAGGGCTAATGGGGTTCCTTATGGCAGGTTCAGTCAATTCTAGTAGAAAGTTCTCCAACCTGGGTTTTGTCTATTTATTAATGAAATTGTTGTTAAAGTTGACTTGATGTTTTCCGAATTAAAAGAATCTTTGCCAAAGTTGCTTTGAAGTACAAGTTTTCATGACCAGGTTTAGTTAATCTAAATCTACCAAGTTGTATTGGGTTGCTGTCACTACCATCTTTGGCTCCACCGTTTGACAACAGCAGGTCGAATATTGAATTTGATAATGTATGCTTACTTGACAGATTTTGCAACCAGACCAAATACATCTGACCATTCAAATTTGAGTCAGATTTTTATTATAGAAAAACAATGTGGAATTTTTTTTATACAATAAAATTCAACACATATATGACGTTAGCTTCATGATTGCTTTTATCATCTAATTAAGACACCAATCAGTTTTTGGTGTAGACTAAAATAAAATACAAGATCTCTTATTTGACAAAAAAATGACTTTACTAGTTGAACTAGTTAGACTCCAACCCCATAAATGCATGTGGAATTAGAATAATCTTTTAAATAATAATTCAAACCGGTTAAATAATTGTTTATATAGGTAATTTTTTGGTTAAAATGTATAAAACTATGTCTAGTTTAAATATAATATTCTTGAATTGGATATAAGTTTATAATGATTACCCCCAAGGGCACGTGGAATCAGAATTTAAACCTGGAGAGACCAAAATAGTTGTTAGAAATTCTTAGAATAGAATTAAGATTGTCAAAGACCTCTTGGATCTATCTTGCTTTATCTAATGGCACCTCCAACTTCTTTCAAAAGGGTGATCCGGGATTCTATATGGTGGTGAGCTAGACATCCCCCAACAATATATATACACACACAATTAGACTAAAAAAAATCAAGGAAAAAAAAAAGATTGATAGGGTTATAGAAGAAATAAGAGAAAAATTGAGCACCATCTTGCTATAAAGTCTCCCTAAAAAAAAATAAATAAATAAATAAAATAAACTAATCTAAACTAATGGGTTTGATGTTGAAAATAGACTAGAAAAAACTTTGATATTATATTGTATTAAAATAAGAAAAGAACAAAGTTTGACCCCAAACATATTAGAGTTATCTTTTTCAACTCATTACATGACAATATTTTTGATAGATATGTTTGAAGCTTTCTTTTTCAACCCATTAAATAGCAATATTTTTGATAGATATGATAGAATTTCAATTTATGATATCTACATCATAATTATTACATTTTATCATCAGACCAAGATTTTAATTGGTTTTTAGTGTAGGTGAGGATCAAAACCCAAATATCTTGTTTGTTGATAAGGAACTTTATTCGTTGAACTAACTGGAACCCACACATTACATAGTAATTTATAAGACTATCCATATATATCATATAAACAAGTCGATGACTTATTAAAAAAAGTTAAATAACTAAAACTATACAATGATGATCCCTTTAATAACCACATTATGGACAAGAACAAGATAGTTTCAAATGAGTTTGGAGTCAAGTTTTTTCCAAAAGAAAAATATTCTAAACAAAGTTATTTTATTTTATTTTTTAGAAACATATTTTAAATAAGTTGAGAGAGAATTGACACCTTTCCATACGCAAAGTACTTGTAAGTTTAGGGGATAAAGTGTTCGAATTGCGGGATTAATAGCCTAGGCAGCTATATATTTACTATGAAAGTTTTTGTTACAATGAATCAATTAAAGGGTTTATAAAAGAATACAATGTATATAATGCGGTAATTAGAATATAAAATTTTCCCCCCAAATTGGAAGGAATCTTCTCCAACCATTACATGGTAATATTTTTTTAATTACATGACTTACTAAGTGATATGTTATGTGGCAACTAAATAGGATATGTTATTTAATATACACATGGATGATTATTTGAATTACTACGTAGTGGGTTCAACTAGGAAGAATATTCCATTGAACTAGTTTCAATTAAAATTTGATCCTCTAATATATATAGGAATATAATAGGCCTAATCTTGCAACCCAAAATCATGGTAGCTCATGATATTATACAAAATCAATCCATTGTATTCATGATGTAACCATAGTTATCAAAATATGAATCATATCGTGAATTAATTTAATTTTTTTTCCCCTTTTAGTACTGTGTGTCATAAGATACACAAACTCTTAACAAAACTTATAAAAAAAAAAAAAAGAATTGTCGATATATATATATATATATATAAAGATTTTTATATTATAAATTCATAATATATTTAAATAATGAATAATTTAATAATCACTTATATATTAATATTTAACAAAACTAACTAAATGAACCAAATTAAAATGTCTTTATAACAATCATACTCAAATTGATCAAATGCATTAGTGATAATACATTATATATAAATCAAATGAATAATTTTTTTTCTTACATATTCATCATGTTGCTTAATATACATCGTATAAGTCAATGTTATCATCATTTTCATCATCTTATGAAATTACTTTTTTCATTGACATTTTCTTCATCGCTATCAACATTTACTATTGCATTATTATTTTTCTATTTTATTAATTTTTCCTTTCTATTTTTTTCTACACATTCTAGTTTCAATGAAGAATAGATCAAGACAAGTTTGAGGATGGAATAGAAATTTTTTTATTTCATATTGATGGAAACCCTTGATCTAACTAAACTAAGCTTTGAAGAGTTGTAAACGACAATGGTAAGGACACCTAACTCTAACACCATGCTAGAAAATGCAAGACATAGCTCTCATATCATGTTAGAACAAGAAAACACTAGTGAACTTAGAAAGAATATAAGGGATTAAAGTGGTTCAACCTTAATGGTCTACATTCATTGCAGAAAGCTTGAATAACTACATATTTACTATTAATTTCTATTTTTTACATTAAACTTATTCAAAGGTATTCTTCTTAAAATAAAAAAAAAAAAAAAAAAAAAAACTTATTCAAGGGTATGGATAGAAATACAAGGCCTTATATATATATGAGAAAGGTTAACCTTTATTTATTTTTTGGTAAAAATAAGTATTGAATTTATAATTTTCACTTAATTATCCGTGGCATGTATGAGATGCTTATATTATGGGGTAATTACACTTTATTATCCTAAACTATACCCCAAATTACATTTTGCAGCATAAACTAATAAAATGCACGGTTAACACCCTAAACTATAACATGTGTAATACTTTGCACCACGCCGTTAATTTTGCTGCTATCTTGGATGGAAAAGCAAAGTTTATAGGGTGCAAAGTGTAATTGAGAGTATAGTTTAAGATGATAAAATGTAATTTCTCATTTATTTTTAAATGATTGGAAAGAGGACAATTGAGTCTTTTCACATGATTCTATCAAATAACGGTATAATTGATGATAGAGTGCAAAGTGTAACGTGAGTTATAGTTTAGGGTGCTAATCGTGCATTCTAAAAGTTTAAAGTGTAAAGTGTAATGTGTAATTTGAGATATAATTTAGAATGATAAAGTGTAAGTTTCCCTTAAAATGAATAAATATTTACTGTTATATAGAAAATGGTGTGATTTATAGAATGTTGTTGAGGTCTAAAAAAGTCACAATACCTAAGCTCAAAGAAATAAGCGCAAGGGGCCACAAAAAAGAGAAGAAATGGTAAGCCCAAGAGGCTTGAAGCCCAAAAAACATCAAGAAGAAAAAAAAGGGGAAGCCCAGAAGCTTATGAGAAAAGAAGAAAGAAAAGGAAAAGAAGCCCATGTTAGAGGATTGAAGAAGAAAGCTGAGCCGGGATCCTCAAAGACTGCCAAAAGGCTCGGGATCCCCTAGGCGTGTAAACACAGTCAATAAAAGATTAAGACAGTTCAAAAGAAAAAGACAAAAAGAAACACAAGAAACAGAGGAGAGGCCACGTCCTTCTCAAGCATCAAATGACCTAGCAAGAAAAAGAGGAAAGAATCAGCGACCTCTCATAGCGCAAGTGGGTAGCACCTCGGGGAACCAGAATGAAGAAGTATAAAAAAGGGAGTAGCAGTGGAAGACTTTCAAACCGGTAGAGTGGGATTCCGCCCGTTTGAGAAAAAAGATAAAAAAGAAGGATGGCCAAAAGTTGGATCGAGAAGAGTGTGACCTCAACATATTCCGAAATAGGTAGTCAGTTATGGACTTTCAAAGAAACAAAACTAAAAGAAAGGAAAGGATGAAGAATAGGGAAACTGAACCTACTGGGCAATGGACACAATACATACTCTGGTACCCAGAGGGCAAAACAGGGGAATCAATAGTTCCCCTGGGACTCCATAATATCACTATAAAAAGGGGAAAGGATTGCGAAGAAAGAGAGAAAAATTTGGAACAGGAGAATCATTGATAAAATTCTGTCGAGAAGAAAAAACCTAGAGAAAATTAGTAAAATTATTTCCCGGTGTCTTAGAGAAAGCCACTATAGCACATATTCGGATTCAAAAAGAATCAAATTTTGCAAGTCTTAAAGGTTAGAATAACCATTTAAGATTGTAATTTTTGAGCTTGCTTGAACCTTGTATCACGTCTTAGTGAGCATACTGTAATCATAATAAAAAAAATTCAATGAAATATTCTCTACCAATCTGAGGATCCCTAACCATTACTTTGTGCTTTTACTATTTTGTTCTATGCATTACATTGTTGTTTTGATTTGTTGTTCAATACAAATATCCTTGTTTATTAGATTATATGTATTGTAAAAGGCATGCCCTGTGCACCACTTCATTCTTAAAATAGCCATTTAGCTGCGGTGAATCAAAACTCGATCAACCAAACTACAACTATTCGGCTTGGAATCCTTGGGCCTGAGTGTTACAGAAAAAGCTCTCTCACAGATGTCACATCTTATTATAGGTTGACTATCACACATGCGTGCACACACACTCAAGATAGGCTTCATATGATAACTCTAAAATCATAATAGTATTACAAAACTACAATGGCCCATAGTATTATACAAAACCTTTGTTCAAAATATTTATGATATACTCTATATGATTATAATTTCAATGACATTATACAAAACCAACTACTGCAATATTTTATGATGAGTGATTATAGATATCCTATATTCTATTATATAAGCCTTACAAACTGCTTGTGTCTAAAAGTTGACATACAGGTTTATAAGATTTTTGTAATAAAATTGGTAGTAACTTTCGAAATTTCCTTTTCATTTTGTGTCTAAAAGTTGACAAATAAATTTATAAAAATTATATCGTAAAATTTGTAATATCCCTAACACCACTCTTCTATCATATTAAATTGAGAGATTGAGGACATAAAAAAAAAGAAAAGAAAAGATAGTTCTCTTTATTTAAGTCAAATGGAAAGAGTTCATTTCGTAGTTCAAATTTAGTTTTCTTGAATCTAAGAATGTATATGGTGTCATATTATTTATAATTCCATTATACAAAATAGTAAATAGAAATTGATTTTAAATAAAATAGTATTATATTCACTTTTAAATTTATTAACTACTAAATCTTAATCATAGAATGCATTCTCTCCGTTTCCAAGCAAATAGAGAGGATGCCTTTGGAATTGAAAAGAAAGATTGATGATTGCTCTAATTTTTAGAACCAAGTTGGTAACAAAAGATTCTCGGGAAAGCTTAGGAGGTCAAAATTCTTTAAAGATGATAATAATTTTTTGTCAAGGTGTCAACAGTCTTTTAAGTTCAGCAAAAGAAAAGACCAAAAAAGAAAAGAAAAAACTCTTTTATTGAACCAATGGCATAACCTTTTTCCTTAAACAATTTAAAATAAAAATGGGTATGTGGGGCTACAGGTACATGAATCACATGCAATTGCGTGGATTTGGTTTCCAATATGCATATGAAGAATTTTTTTTTTTTTTGGTTAAGGTGGTGCTAACCAAATGCAAAGGTACACTGGGATAAGTTAGGGTTGCGCAATTGATAGTAGGGACACCCTCCATATGACTGGTTGATATGTATCAAATTAAACTTGCTACATCTTATCAGATTTGGCTTGAGTTTAGTGCTCCTACCTAATCTTGACGTATCATAGTCTTTATAGATTCAATGCATAGGAGCATTAGACACAATCTGCGCTCCATCTTACTTAATCTTCCCAAGTTTGAATTTGTTTATTGGATTTTCTTTTTTAAAATTAACTTGTTTGAGTTGTTATTTGCTAAATTTGAAAATATTATTAGCGGGTACCCATTAAATTTTGGAAAATCCAATTTCAGCATGCTTTTTGTTACATGGTTCTGCCAATTGTATTTGTCCTTGTTATATCAAGTTTAGGCTTACCAAATATGATTTCTTAATAAGGCATACCCAATTAAAGGAGTGTGCTGTGAATGTGGTAGCCCATGTATTAGCAAAAAGGGCAAAGTCTATTTTGGAGTTTCAAGTCTGATCAGAAGAAGTACCAGCTGATGTTTCTCCTATTGTAACCTGGGACATTTTTATTAGCTTTTCAACAATAAGATTAGCCTTGTTTATCAAAAAGAAAAAAGAAGAAGAATATGATAAATAAATTTCATAATTATTTTTTTGTTGTGTGTATCGAAATTAACACATCAATTTATAAAATCTATATAATAAAATTATAATATCCTAACATCACTTTTTTTTATTAAAAAAAAAAAATCCTTTTAAATCACTAAATACCAATAATAAACAAATTAATTGCCAAACTCCCAAACCTAGTAATCTTGGAGGATAATTGAAAAAATAAATTAGGCGATTGAAAAAAAAATTTGAGAAGCACCAACTAATCTTGGATTTTTTTAATACTAAAATAAAATAATCTTGGAGCCGACTTATCTGGGAGAATATTAGTTATTTACTATTTGGATAATCTTTTTTTTTTTTTTTTGAACTGAAAAGGCTTTCTGCATGTCATTAACTAGGAAATAATTTATGTTGATCATCCCATTAAAAAAAAAAAAAAAATTATGTCGGTCATACTTTTTGTAGGGATTTGAAGTGCATGTGAAACATTTTTTCTCAATGAGCTGTTATAAAAATATCTATTTATCACCTTGAAGGCTTGAAAGCTATCTGTTCAACAATTCACACTCCAATTTCACATCTTAACAAGTTATGGACTTATAATGAATGCAACATATTGTTTCACATAGGTGAACTACTGACATTTAATTTATTATGTATCAATCACAATTTGACATATTAATTAGGTATAAATTTAAATTCCTATAGGCTTATTGTTGTGCTTTTTTTTTTTTAGAGAGAGTTTCAACATATGACTTCCGTTCTTGATAATAGCTCTTTATCATTAAATTAAGATACCAATCGGGCATATTATTGTGCCTAAACGCATAAGATGGTTCAAATTTAGATCATTGTGAACTAGCAGATGAGAAAGCAAAATTACAAGTCTAATTAAGCAGCCGTTGAAGAAACTAAAATCTTGAAGTGTGGCATCATTGATGAATTGACTAGATTTCATAATCACTCAACATGTCAAATGCCCTGATATTGGTGATTTCTTGCCATTGGTGATTTCTTACACAAGTTCTTTTTATACATTAGGTCATGCAACATGCTGTCATGCTTTTTACCATTGAGACTTTGATAGTGTCCCTATATATATTAAATACCCATACGTGTCTATTTAAAAACCTCATCAAATGAAGTTTTAAATTCAAAGCAAAGTCTAAACAGTACCAATGTCAACATATATATGTCTCACAAATTCAGAATATTAAGTCATTTCATTTGAAAATAAAAGGCATGGATTTGTCTCTGTTTTTAAACTGAAATGACTTCAAAAATACCCCGGCATGGGTTTGTTTTACTCTTTGAGAGCAACCATTACATTAAACTCTTGGTTAGCAGCTTGTCAAACTCAAACACAGTATAGGGGCAAATAGCCAGATAGGCACTTTTTCTCGTGTTCACAATAACGTTGCTGTTTGTCAAACCCGTATGCATCAATCTTTGTTATGGGTTTAACACATGGATCCACAAGCCTAGCACACATAAGATGTTCGTCATGCATATGTTATTATTTTAAATATTATATATTTTTTCTGGTTATAATTTCTCTCTCTTTCACTCTCTGTCCTTGGACTTATCTAGGTAGGTAGTCTTGAAAAGTCTTCAATGGTTAGTGAAACTCTACTAACCCAAAACAAAGATGTCAAGATTAGGTGCCAAATGGTAAAAGCCTTATAATGTTAGTTTCCCTAACAAAAGACTTAAGAGGTGGGGGATTAATCAATGCTTTATTTTAGTCATTGTCAAATGGGTAGACTTGTTAGACTAATTTAGCCTATTTAGGATTGCATGAGGCAGGTTTTTTTGTCATGAAATAAATATTTAAAATGTTAATTATATTATATTCAAGAGGCACTATATTGAGCGGGTGACCTAAATCATAAGACTTGTGGCTTTATCACCAATCACCATGTAGTTTGATTGACATGCACACCATGAATCTCACAACATTCCACTTGCTTTAATCAAACAAAATTTGGTGAGAGTAATCAGGAAAAGAGATAAGATCTTCTGGTTTGTTGCGTAGGGATGAGTATGTTTCATAGCCTTCTTTGACCTATTATACCTAGTCGGTGAATTTGACTGATTTTTGTTTCATAATGAAGTAAAACTCACTCGGTATTAATTACAACTATACTTACACTAATCTTAAGTCTTAACAAGATTAACAAAGTGAGATGACACCACCGCGCACCCTTGGTGCGATGGTCACTTCATAAGTTTAAGTGCTTGTGGGGTGTGGGGACAAAGGCCGGAATTTAGGTCTCTAGGAGGAAGTTTCATATATATATATATATATACATTTAAATTGTGCTAGAGTAGAAATTCTATCTTGTAAAAAAAAAAAAAAAAAAAAAAAAAAAAAAAAAAAAAACAAACAAAGTGAGTTGACAATATAATTAGTGTCATATTAACTACTTAATAAATAAATTTGTAAATCGTGTTTGGAAACAGGAAACTAACCTAGGATCTATTGCTGGGGGCAAATAATTAATCAAGTAGCGGAACATGTGAGTAGGGATTAACCATGTAACAAGTAGAGAAGATGTGGATGCCCAAGTGGAAAATAATTAAACCAAAGATTAAAGCTCAGAAGGGCAACAAGTGGCGTTAATCTAAGGTAGTTACCTCGAGGAAAATATGGAAAGTTATCTCGAGTGGTTAATGAAAATAGTCAGACATTAAGACACATGCTAATTAAACGAAGATAGGAAAAACAAAGATAGAAAGGAAGTAGTTTCCTCAAGGTGCGTTATAAGAGGTTATCAAGTTCTACTAATAACAAGACACTTGCTAATGAGTGTTAATTAAGGAGATACACGTAGAGAAAGGAATCAAGCATAAATGTAGGCTTAGAGCCTCAAGTATAAATAGGGTATGATTCTACCAGAAAAGGACATCATGTATAATTGAGAACACACCAAAACACTTTTTTGAGATCACATGTGGTTCAATTCTTAGGAGATCTAGTAGTTCTTAGGCTTTGTAGAAGGCTTTATTCTTGTAAGTTCATTTCCTTTGTACTTGTAGTGTTTTCTAATCAAGTATTTATCAAGTTTTGATGCGACATTTAGTTATTTCCTTATATTTGATCTTAAATTCGTGCTTACTTTGGATCAATTTAGAATTAGAAAAATTTAGGCTTTAATTTGTTAAATTTCCTGCAATTTACTTTACTTTGAGAGGATTTATGTTAACTTGGAGATGATTTACTTTAAATTAGTTTAGTCCAATTAAACTTGTTAACTTAGACTCAATAATTTAACTTGGTCATTTAGGAACTTAGTCACTTAGGACTTTTTATTCTTATTGTTAACATTGGTTTCTACTAAAGAATGTATTGGATGCAAACAACATAAAAGAAAGAGTAACAATAACATGATGATATATTGGTAGAGACAGAAAGATGCAAATAATTTTACAAATTGTTTAATTATTAGGGAGAACAAATTATCTCCAATAAATTTTAAAGAATAAATTATATATTGTATCATAATCACAAAATAATTATTTATTCCCACGTATCGCCTAAGTTTGTGACTAGTTAATAATAATAATAATAATAATAAATAAAGCCGTCTTCAAACTAAAATTTGTTGTATCAATTCTTCCACTACAATTAGTATGCTTTTGTGAATCTGCAAAATCCTTTCTGCACTTTAATGATTTAAAACAAATTGACTACTAATGATAATTGTATAATTCTAAAAATTACTAATAAAATTAATTAACTATTAAGGTGGCGTTTGGTATGGGGTAATCTTTTAGTATACTTGGGAATGTTAAAAAATTCTCACGTTTGGATGCAAACCACACAATGGAATCACATGCCTAGGGGAATTTGAAATCCCACTCAAACCCCTTTTTATAGGAATGTGGTAACCCTTTATAAAAGATAGATATCCATATTCCCATGATTGGAAAAATTTACATTTTTTAAAAACTGATAATTTTACCCATTTCTTTTTGGCCTTTAACCAATAAAAAATTAAAAAATTAAAATTATTATAAATTGACAATTTAAATAATTATTTCTGGATTATACATATCATTTAGAAAATGTTGTACTATAATATTATTGGTTTTTTTTCATGATTTATAGTTTATATTTATTCTTTTTAGAATTTATTTGGAGGAAGATTAAAAAAAAAGGTTTCATAAATAATTATAAATTGACGAATCAAAGAATATTTTGGAAAAAATAAATAATTCTTATAAGATTCCTAGAAATAAATTAAATATAAACACCTCATATTCCTAGGATTCTTATTAGATTCCCAATCAAACCAAATATAGAATAATTACATTCCCAAATATCTAAATTGCTATACATCACATTGACTAAAATCTAGACACGGGAGTAATATAGATTTTCCCAAACCAAATGCCACCTAATAGTTGATTTCATTCATTATTGCTTTATAAGACATTAATTATTTCTATAAAAGAGAAAAAATGTAATATTTTTTTGTTTGTGTGTGAGTAGAATGAATCAATACTTTTAATCACCGTACGTTAATTGATTGAACTTTCATCGAGTTCTTATATCATTCGTATTATTCTTATCATAATTTCACACCTCTATGAATTTATCATGCAAAAAATTACTCTTGGATAATTATGTTAGTTTACAATTTATTATTATTATATGGTAATAGATTGAACTTTTACTTAATTCTTATATTATTCGCATGGGAGTCAAAAACACTTGATAGAGGTCCAAAACAAGAATTCTTGACTAGCACAACTAATTTCTAACACATGGGAGAGAAGAGTCTACAATGGAAAGACTAAGTAGTTAATCAAAGACACAAAATAGCTGGATCATGTGTTTATTTATGAAGAAATGACATTCCTATGGTACAAAGATGGGTTCTAAGTGATAGATCCAAATAAAAAGTTCTAACTATCTTTCTCTCTCTTGTTCTTGATCAAGTTCTTTCTTTTTTCTCAATCCCCCTTCTCGGTATTCTCCCCCTCCTTTTATTTCCATTTCCCCCTCATATGCTAGCCATCCTGCTCTTAGCTGGATTTGGGGAATACTTGTCCCATCACCTTCTTACCCTGCTATTTCTAATCATGAAGGAAGACTTTTTGAGGGTGTTTCTACTATTCAGGCCGGTCATTCAGCATTTAATGTGACTAACATTAGGTGGGGGATCTCATTAATGTGGAGGTGATTGTTACATTAGACTCTGCATTTTCTTCTTCTTGTTCCTTAGAGGGAGTGTGGGTGACAGGTGGTCCTGGTTGAGGGAGAAAATTGTTCTCGGGTGATCTTTGTGGTCTCGGGAAAGATGGTTTAAGGGATTACCTTGGTAATGGGAGTTGGGAATTGTAGGTGTGGGTGCCGGTTAATCGGTAATTATTGAAACCGTGTCAATTGGGCATGTGGTCCATTCGAGGACGTAAAACCATCTGAGGAGGCCCATATCAGATTATAAGGGTAACCAAATGAAAAGAAGAGTAGATACCCACGGAGATAAGTTCAGCGCTCGTTCAATGACAAAATCCTTCTCGGCAATATGTGTCCGAGAATGACCTGAGTGCCAGGTTGTTGCAAGCACACTTCAGAACTACATTACCACTAAAGGTGGGATATGGGACCAAGGGTAAGAAAGAAAAGGTAAAAAAATATCTATAACAACAGTTGCCTCCGCATTAATTGCCTCTCAACCAACTCTCTGACCGCATTAATGTGGAGGTGATACCTGAACAGTGATGAAGCAGCCTTACAGCTGCTGGTTGGAGGTTCTAGAAGGTGTTAGATGGGACAGAAAGAGATCCCCCGAATCCAACTTATACGTGTGTGGTGAAGAGAATATCAAGAGGGTAGTATATAACATGAAAGAAGGCATTGAGGGAAAAGGATCGAAACTTCAAAACAAAACGACTGAAAAGAAAACCATATGAAAGAAAAAACTGAGCTTGTTTCAAAGGGAAATTAATCGTTATATTAGGGCTAATCCATCTATAAACATGAAGAAAAATCATTTTTCTTTTGGAGTTAACCTAGTTCTTCAATATCCACGCTCTACAAATTTATTGTTTGGACTTTTAACGTTTGAACCCAATACGAATTTGGGATCGTTACAAATTGAGTCCTTACAATAGGTATCATATATTACCTTGGTTGTGGGCCCAGATGGCCTCTTTCTACTAGCAGACCCTTTTATCCCTCATTGGACTCTAGGCTTGGTCCACTCCTCAGACTTACCTCTCGGGCTTTTGTTCTCGAGCTGGATTTAGGTCTACCCTCTCTAAAATTTGTATCAATTAACATTTTTTGGTATTTTTAATAAAGTTATATAAAGTTCAAATCGCGTTACTCCTAACTATTCATGTATAAAAAAATCACATTAATAATGTTGAGTAGAGAGATTGCATTTTATTAAATGTTAATATACTTTTACATAAGAAAGTAAAGGTACAATAAGTTTACAAAATTTTACAATTTTTTCACATTTGTTTGTGATATATTTTGTTATTGGTGCTGATACAAACAGTGACACAGTTGTGAAAAGTGATGTACTCTTATTCTCAAGGAAAAAAAAAATGTTACTTTTTGTCTCATTAGAAGTGTGTTTGAATGAATTTATTTATTTTTAATTTAGACATGAATTTAAATAATTTATTTTTATTTAAGAAATAATTATATAAATATATAATTGTACTGATGATATAACACTTTGAAAGATTATATAAATAAACAGAAAATTTAAACTAAACCAACATACTCTCATTTTCAAATTTAGAAGCATTTTTTTAAACCTACAAATAGAGTTTAATTGATTTTTCTTCCATGGGCCCCCATAGGTTTTTTTTTTTTTTTTTTTTTTTTTTTTTTTTTTTTTTTTTTTTTTTGTCTCACACTCACCATATAGGTACAATTGGGGAGGATTCTAAAAAAAAAGAAAAAAAGAAGAAGGTACAATTGGGGAGGGAAGTTACAAAGTTTCAATCATAGATTTCTGTTGGCAATTTTTTTTTTAATGGTAAATTGTTTCACCTGGTATTTTATTCAACCGATTGTCATTGAATTAAGTTCAAAGTAGTATCAACTCAGAAGAAGAAAGAAGAAAATGACTAATGAGAAAGTGGTTTTTTTTTTTTTTTTCCTATATGCTATCAAAGTTTGAATTTGATAAGGTAGGGTGTAAAACCCATATTTCATACTATCCAATAAAAGATTGTCATGTTAGCATTTATTTAAAATTTAATATATCCTACATACTTAATCAGCATTTTACTTTTTTTTTTTTTTTTTTATAGAAATAATTACAATATGCTGTTAATTTAACTCGAACTCTTTCCCTTCATGAAATATGGTATTTAATGAATGTTATCACGTGCGATAAGATGTATTTATATTTTTAGTAATATGATGATGTGATATGTCCTTATTGGATTTTGCAAATCAAAGTATTTACAATAAATACAAATAAACAAGTTAAAAAAAAAAACCAAAAAGAAAAGGAAATTGGTTTCTTTATTTATTTTTATTTTTTCAAATGTTAACAAACACGGTGTGATGCTTGTTAAGGTTAAAATGATATGTGATTCACTTAATAAAAAAATGAATAAATAAGGGAAATTGAATCAATCTGACTCTACAGTGTATAAAAATAACCTTAAAGTGTATAAATAAACCTGAAAAAATACTGACACAAAGACAATTTTTGATACAAAGTTTGATGTTATCACACTTAAGAGCACTAGCATTGAAAAATGCTAAAGGCATATTTAAGGCATTTTTAACATTTTAGAGGACAAAACCACCTGTATCAAACAATGCTAAACCATACTATTGCAAAAATTTTTGCAATAGTGCTACAGTACAATTCTAAACTTAGAATTGTACTGTAGCACAATGCTAAAAATATATATATATATATATATATTTTATTCGGTCCCTTTTTTCCTCACAGCCCAGAAATATTTTCTCTCTCTTCCATCTCTTCTCTTTTCTCCATCTCTGCTCTTTCCTCTCTACGGACCCGACCCAAACACAACCTCTGCTCTCTCTTTCTTCTCTCTTCCTTCTCTGTTGGGTCCGGTGTTTGGGTTGTGGTTGGGTTGTGGGTCCGGTGTTTGGGTCGTGGTTGGGTTGTGGGTCCGGTGCTTGGCTCGTGGGCGACGGCGTGGGTGTGGTGGGTGTTGTTGATCGTCGAGCTGGGTTTGGTGGGTGGATCGATTGGGTTGATCGGTGGGTGGATCGGTTTGAAACAGTAGATTTGTTGATCAGTGGGTGGATCATTGGTAGCTCCGGTGATGATTTTTTTGAATGGGTTTGCTCCGGTGGGTTTCGAATAGGCTGGGTTTCAAATCGGCGGTGTGGATTCGGATCGGTGGTGGGTGTGATGGCCGTTGTTGGCTTTGGTTTGATGGTTTGTGTGTGGGTCACTGTTGGTTCTCTGTGTTTTTTTTTTTTTTTTTTTTTTGGCTAGACCGGTGCTTAAAGGGGTTGTGGGTGGTGGTTGGGTCCGAGGTTTGGGTCGTGTTTGGGTAGTGGTTGGGTTGTGGGTTGATCAGTGGTGGGTTGATGATATTTTTTGAATGGGTTTGCTCCGGTGAGTTTCAAATGGGCTGGGTTTCAAATCGGCGGTGTGGTTTCTGATCGGTGGTGGGTGTGGTGGCCGTTGTTGGCTTTGGTTTGATGGTTTGTGTGTGGCTGTGTGTGGCTCTGTTGATGGGTCTGTGTGGTTCTGTGAGAGGAGCTGGTGCTAGAGGTTGAGGGAGGCTGAGGAAAAAAAAAGAAACGGTTGGAAAGCCTAGGAAAGTAGAACTGAAAAAAAAATTGGTTAAAAAGAAATAATAAAAAAAGATTAAAGAATAATATTTTAATAAGAATAGAGTTTTAGGATGTGGGAGGTATT